>NC_056525.1:107740355-107753574 GCF_019175285.1 Sceloporus undulatus | reverse complement strand
AAAAATACCCAAGAAGATTGTAGAATGTTAAATGAATTATTTCATCTGTTAAAAATACACAATATATTGTTTCTGTAACTGCCCCGAGTTTGACCTCAATCAGTGCTACTCTGTGGAAGACACTCCAGACTCTCTGTCCTCCACTGCTCTGCTCAGATCTGCAGGCTTGGCCTGTGGCCTCTTTGAGTCCAACCATCTGACATTTTTTCTCCTCCTTTCTAACTTCCCTCTACCTTTCCTAGCACCATTGTTTTTCTAGTGATTCCTGCCTTCTCATTATGTGGCACAGTTCAACAGACTCAATTTAGTAATCCGGACTTGCAGGGAGAGAAAGAGGCTTCACTGTTGTAGAACCATTTGTTCTACTACCCTGTTCCCGAAAATAAGACACACCCATAAAATAAGCAGCAGCAGGATTTCTAAAACTTTGTGGTGATATAAGCCATACCTCAAAAATAAGGCATAGTGATAGGCCCAGCGCAGAATGGAAGGGGGCAGGAAGGGAGCGGAATGGGGATATCGCCCATCTTACCAGCACGGGGGAATGCTGCGAGAACGCTGCCAATACCTGTTCCATTCCCAATCTGTCCCACAGAGGACGATTTTAAAGAACTGTTCTGAACAGTTCTTGAAAATTGGCCTCTGTGGGATAGAGGGGGAACTAAACAGGACTTGGCAGCATTCTCACGACATTGGTGGCGTTCAACTGGTGTTAAGTTGGGTGATATCCCGTTCTGCTCCCTTCCCCCACTTCATTCTGCACCAGGCTCATTCCCAGGGCCCCATGAAGGGGTTGGAGAGTTATGAGACAATGGCTGGAAGCACACAACTATATTGAATAAATGTGATGTGTTGTACCATACTTAATAAAAATAAGACATCCTTTGAAAAAGCCATAGTGTGTCTTCGTGTGAAAATAAATATAAGACAGTATCTTATTTTCGAGGATACACAATATTTATAGCTAAACTGATCTTTCCATGAGAGAAGTATAAAGAGCGGAAGGAAATAGTGTGACAAGTGAAGAACTTTTAGAATTTTCGGACACATGACAAACACCAGTTCCAGATGGTATCCTGCCAAAAGGTATTTAAAAGTGAAATCTTCACTTCACATACACATAATTTCAGGGGCTGGAAACATCTGTGATTTCAAGGCTGTGGTGGTGAACTTGATGTGCAACTGAAGGGCACAACTGGAAACGCCATCCAAAATTGGGCAGAGATACTCTTTACTACGTCAACAGATAATATTTTAGAGACAGAAAAAGTCTTTCTCAGTAAATAAAAAAACAAACAAAACACAAACACACAAAATATTTTCTGCCAGGAGAAAGTGTATTTTGTGTGATTGTTTTGCCATAACAATCCTTTTCTGACCTAAAACACATTTTCTGCACAAACAAAGCTCCCCCCCCCCCGAGGAACATGGTTAAGGGACCAGTTTTTTAAATTGTTATTATGTTATTTTTTGCCCAGGATCATTGCAAATTGTACACCGAACACGTTATATCCTGTGGGGTGTGTGTGTGTGTGTATGTACTGAAAACCCTTTCTATTCAAGCATGTTCTCTGCCAATAAAATTTAGAACAAATTCTTCAAGTATGAATAGTGCTTGAACATTGCTCCAAAAGATTTCTTGTGGAAAGGAAAAGAAAAAAAAAATGCTGAAATATTTGTTTTTGTATGTGTGAAGGAAATAAGTGCAAAGTGCAGCTCCACCCCAAATCATTCGATTGTGGACAGAAAAATAGTAAAATAATGAGAGTAGCCGTCCTGCACATGTAGGTTCAGGTACTGGTTAAGAGGTGGTCTGAAAAGGGCATGGCATTCCATGATCCATGAAATCTTGAGCTGATTGTGATAAGGGAGGCTTACAAGGAATATTAACCCCACCCCCGCACAAATTAGTTAGGGGAAAGTACCATAACCCCCAAGATGACTTGCACTGACTCCAGCCATGGAGGCACTGGGGTGAATTGTAAACCCAGAGAAATCTTTCGTCCTATCTTTTCATCCTGTCTCAGTATAAACTGCAAACCTGGAGATTGGTTGACCAAGTATACAATGGGGGCATTACTCACAATACGATACTGCAACACCATCCCCTGTCTATTAAATTGTGCTCGCTATGGCAGTTTACATTTGATTCCCCCCCCCTACAGATGTTGTACATGCTAATGCTTTCACTAAAACAGTGATGATCTTCCTAAAATACTTGTGACCTCAAGTATGAAGAGAAGTGACTCCAACTTATTAGAACTATGGTGTCATGTCATCCAACTCCTGGTGCTTTGGGACATCTCTGTAACAGATGTAAAACCGGAGAACATATGGAACAACAGCTGCACACTAATGTCCTATGGGTTCAACAGTACTTGACCCTTGTAAATTTTGGAAAGAGAAGAATTAGGTAGTTAGAGTTTATGGGTATACTGCGTGCAGTCACTCCTGTAATGTATAATGAAGAAACATGTTGAAGGTGCTGGAAGCAAAGACTAGCTGGGGGAAGATCTTATGCATCTGTTGCCTCATTCTGAGGGGACTAAATGTTATCACTTAACAGGCAAGTCAGTATCTTGGCAAGCAGATATTAGCAGATGTCTGTTGCTTGGCTTAGGTCTTGAGACCTGTAATACCTACCAGCACTTTACCTTGCCTGAGGAATGATGTTCATAAGATTTTTGCAGTTTCTTCATTTCATATAAGAAAAGATGAAACAGGTTCCATACGGCAACCAGTTCAGGAGGCCAAGGGAGCTTATAAACCATTGTTTTTGTGTTTAAAGCACTTACATTTCTCAATGGAGACTTTTAGAGTGTCTCATATAAATAAGTTGCCCCCCCTTCCCCTGAAGGCAAGTCATTGCAATAATTGCTATTTAGTGTCGTCTGAAATGGAGAATGGACTATTTGCAGGAAAGTCTGGCCTCCTATTTTACATAAATGCAAGATTTTTTGCAGTTTCTGGGCGCTTTTTTATTTTATTTTGAAGCAAGCAGACCCCAGCCGTTCATGCTCTGCCTTTTCAAACTTTAGAACTGATTAAAAAAACCCATAGAATCTGAACACTCCCCTGAGGAAGGATGAATTGTAAAGGGGTTGCAATGATTTTCATACTTACTCCCACATCAAGAGAGGAGATGAGAGAACATACTGGTGGGTTTATCGTAGGTGAGAAATGTTTGGTTTTATTGATTGATTATGCAACTTTCAAAAAAGTTCCAAAAAGCCATGTCTACTTAATGCATAAATAATGTTGCATATTGCATACTAATCTGTTGTGTGCCTAAGTGTTACATGCAAAGCGGCAGGGATGCCAACCTTTGGTTAGTTCTTTCAAAAGTTTCAGATGTAAGTAGGTGTTCTTGCATTAGATGGAGTTATTTTTGTGTTCAAGTGAGAAGTGTAGACAGTGACACTAGTATGTCAGGCAGGCATCTATGGCAAGGTTTTTCAAACAGGATGGTTCCATCGTTTTAAGCTGACAACATGAGCAGTAGACACATATTGACTAAATCTGATGATCAGAACTGACAGGAGTAGACAACACTGAAAACAAGGAGAAATTAGCAACGTAGGGTAAGTTCAGTTGAAAACAACGGAAAAACGTAATACGTTCCATTCACTAACAGGGCAACTCATATGGGACAACAATGCATTTAGCCTTTAAATTTATCTGTCAACCTTGACAAGAAAGATCAAGCCAGCTTAACAAATTTGACTCTTAGATCTAATCTACATGAGCAGTAAAAGGCAGACACATAATTTAACCCTCCAAGATTTGTGGGCTTTTGATTGTAAACGCCACAAAGGCAATACAAGGGCCCGTTCCTTTCATGGGAAGCCCTGGGTTCTAGAAGCAGTCATTCAGCTCAAAGAAGGGGGAGAGGCCTGTAGCGTGAACAGCAAAATCAGCAAATATGACCTATGTACTTCCCTTTTGTAGAGAGACGAAGAAACTCAAATATTACTGTGAAGTCAAAGGCTTTCATGGCCAGCATCCATAGTTTTTTGTGGGCTTTTCGGGCTACAGATGTGGCCAGTTCTAGAAGGAGTTCTTCCTGATGTTTTCGTCACATCGGTGGCGGGCATCTTCAGAGAAGCTGCCTGGAAAGGCTTGGGTATTAAATTGTGTGACTGGAAAGTTAGGGAGTGATTTGCAACAAAACAATAACATGGCCACATAGCACAAAAACCCCCAAAAACAGCAAACGATTTACTCTGTCTCTAGAGCACCCCACTTAGTAATAATCCTCTAAGCAACATTTTAACATTTCTAGGATGAGTAGCACATACTATTCATATTCTTCTGTATGCTAAAATCAGCTTGAAAATTTGTGTCCTCAAAATCTGCTGAAACCCACTTTTCACATTTTAATTACACACATATGGCCTTGTACTTGCCAAACGGAATATTTCAAATTAACATTTTAGAGCTCTGGTTACATGCAAAAATAAATGCCTGTAACTGTTATTACGCCTCCTCCTATATTGTTCTTCAAAAATTAAACAAGTTCCTTCACTGTAAATCTACATCCTGTAGGTTTGTACTCAAGCATCTCAATCAAATTTCCACAAGTATTTTTTTCTTGTAAGTATCCACCTCTGTCTAAATGTAAAATGACAATCACTGTCATTCGGAACTTCATGAGATAGGCTTTCAAAAGTAGCATAGGTATGTTTAATATCAATTATGCATTAGATAGAGTTGTACCTTTGGTCTCCCAAGATCATGGTGGGATCAATACTCAACCCTCAATTGTCCAGATTATTGGGCATCATAACCACTACTTTGATTAGGCCTCAAAACATCCTAAAATCAATTTGGCTGTTAAATGGACTATATCGCTCTTCTATGTCTAGAAAGAATAGTGAATGGGGGTAATCATAAATAAATAGTAATACTTTGTGAACTTAACATTTGAGCTCTATTGAAAACAACCGGTTACATTCCTTCAAGTATATAGATAATACTACAATGGCAATGCCCCTTCTGTTAAAATATAAATAATATTGATGCTTTTGAATTCTAAAAAAGACCCTTCTGAGACAAAGGTGTCATGAATTATGGTTCAAAGACGAGTATTTAAGGGCACTGATATATTGAGTACAACAGACATGACTCTGGATACCTGGTGTTATTCAAGGACTTTTCATGTAGTGGACACAGGTTTGCAACTATGTCCCTCAATTAACCCCTCTGGCCACTTTGATTTCATAAAACCATTAGTTAAAATAATACGGAATAGGCAAGTTTAAAACATTACTGCTATATACCTATTTTAAAATATTTTCCTACATTTCGTGATTATTCCACAGGGAAGAGAGTGGCTCTGTACTGAATGACTAATTCATTACATGTATTTATCATAAATAAACATACACACAAGACAGCAAGATTGTTTACTTAAGCTGCATAATACCAGGAATGGGAGATAGCTCTAGAACACAGGATTGTGTTGCTGGAATGGCACTATTATTAAGCTAGATAACGCTAATGTTCCTCTTTGATGTATAGCATGTGCAACTTCAGCTGACTGGTAGAGAGCCTTAAGGAGTTTCATTAACATTAGTATGGCAGCAGCCAGAAACATTTAGCCTAAGCCAATGACATAGTTGGTAATGAGTAGTGATTGATGACCATGCTCCTTATGAAAACCGTGCTTGATATGCTGGGGGGGGAAATGCTTGGCCAGCTCTTGTCATTTCACTCCTCTTATATTAGTTATTCTTACTGTAGAAGAGGGATGCACAGGATTATAGTTAAGCATTCATGCCTATTACATCTGAGTAGCAAGGTGTGTGCGCGGGTGCGTGTGAGTGATTAACAACACATCCTATGGCTATCTTTATGTCTGATTCACATCTTATTTCAGGATACCATCATCATCATTGTTGTCAGCAATGTAAAATAACTACAATTATGAGCCCAAAAAAAGTTAATAATCCTCGTTCCGCTTTCCTATGATTGTATGGAATCTCTTAAGCCTTCTCCTGTCCTTTAGAAAAATTACATTTTAGACTCATCTGAAAAACAAAATTTAATCTCAAGATTTAAAATTGTACACAGATTGACTAGAAAATGTCCCTTTGTTTCTTTTAGCGCTTTCTAGATGCCTATTTTTTTTAGGAAGCTTACTTTCTTTATTAATCTTCTACACCTTAATGTCCATTCTCTTTGGAATATATGATCATTCTAAATGATGCTGAAACTGTAGTTTCCATGAGCTGCAAGGCTACCCATTCTGCCATTGCCCTGAAGAAGTTTATTGATTATGCCTGACCAGCCCATCCAGGTGGTGGATGCACATGCACGAGGAGATTAACCTTGGAAAGACAATATTTGGTCATGTTTCCATTAAAGAAAAGTTTTTCTCTAGCTCAACGATAACAAACAATTAATGCGGCAGGAATTTTAATTCATGAAATCATCTGTGAACTGAAAGAACCACTCTATTGGGGAAAATCCCTCGCTGAGATCTGTTTGTGATAGTAGCATGATATGGAAACTGTGGTGAGGGAACACCAGGGATGACTGCACTGAACACAAAATGCTATTGTACAGTAATAAGATGGACACGAGGGAGTTATTTTATACTTTAATAACACAACACTTTTGCTAGGGCATTTCATCAGAAAATGACAAGCTTCCTTCAAAAAATTGTCCGTGAGAATAGAAAGAGGAAGCTTGTTTAGTCACTCTGTTCTTTATCCTCCTGTTGCTGGAAGCTGGAGTAGTGGTGATTTATGTTGATACCTGTGCAGAAGGTCTTTGTACTCTGTAGATGAAGTAAGGGTCCAAGGAAAAAGAATGATATGAGGACCCAACAGAGGAGCTGAAATAAAAGTTAGAAACCGAGATGAGACAAAGGGGCAAAACAGACTCCCCTGAAGGTGGTGTGAAGCCGCCCCTGAGAAAACCAGATTAAGGCTGTGGCAACAACACACTGTGGCCCAATCCGCCTTTTGCCATTCCAAAGAAGCAGCAAAATGCCACTCTTTTTTACCAAGCAAGCCAGCTTTTCTCACCTGGTGGTGGCTTTACAAGTGCCCTGTGGCATGTGACATGTATGCGCCACAACCACTGGAAGTTGACTGCCATGTGGGCAGCCAGCAGCATGAAGCCGCTTCCGGGCATCTTGGGGGCATGTGACATGCATACGCCACACCCCCAAGCCAGCTGGAAAACCAGCTTTCATTCATGCGATCTGTATTCAGAAAAGATAGCTAGAGTAAGAAGAATTAGAGCTGATGTTTCTTGCCAATTCAGGTACAGCATGTCTTTATTGTCACACTGTTCAGATGGTTTGTATTTGGCGAGGATAGCTAAGGGAGAATATTTTCTACTCAGTTTTTACACAGGATTGGGGAATAAATGTATTGAAGGAACGGAGAAAATCTGTAATAAGAAGGCGTAAAAGTAAGAATTCCTTACTTGGAGCAGGCTTTAGAGAGTTCCCTTATCATACCCCATTATGCAGAGACGTAAAGTGGGGATAAAGTAGCAGAGAACTGAGATGCCAAGAGCATTCATGGTTTGCCAGTAAAACACTGAACAGTAGTTGAGCTTCCCAAAAATATATCAAGGTCAAGGTTATTTAGTGGCTTAGGAGCTAAGAAGAATAAAGGGAAAATCTCAAATACAGGAATCAAACTACTATCAAATTTTATTTGCAACCAAGCCAAGTGACTATTGTGAACAAAGCAGACAGTAAAGCAATGGCAACAAATATGGCAACAAACAATAGGAATACTGACACGAAGAAACAATGTTATATAAAATAAATAGCCTCCGGATGTAGGACAGATAAACAGTAAACTAAAGAGACGTGCCGTGGTGGATGCAGATGATCAAATTCAGAGAAGGATAAAACTAAGCAATTGAAAGACGCCAGCCATGAGTGAAATCCATAATTTTAACAAGGCATTGCCTTAAAAAAAAACATTGCAGTTTGTACTGTGAGCAAAGTTCAACAGCTGCAAGGAGAAAAGTCACATAAAGGATCTACGGAGCACGTCGCGGCGAGATGAGGCAATGAGCACATAAAAGGGTACTAACTAGAGGGGATCAAAGATACACGTTAGAAGGCTAGTTGTAAATTTTTGGGGAAATGATAGATCGCGGTAAGAAGAAAGGAGGTCCCACAAGGGAAAAGTAATGAACCTCAAGGAAACTGAGGCTCTTTTTCCTATAAAGAGAAAACAGGAATAGGTGAGGTCAGCAACGCAGAAAACGAAATGTTAAAAAAATCTCTTCAACAGATAGCAAAGAAAAGGATGAGTACTTAAATGCAAGGGGAAAAACCAACCCCAACACATATATGAAAAAATACAAAAAAAAAAAAAAAAAATAAAAAAAAAAAAAAAAAAAAGAAAAAAAAAAAAAAAAAAAAAGACAGGAAGGGTTGGTGTTGGTTGAAGAGTGAAGCCCTTAATCGAATTTTAGAAAGATCCACTCCATCACAGTCTTCTGATGTCCAGACTATCATAAGGATGAGATCAGTACACATTTAATTTTCTCCGTTTCTCTATCAATCACTCAGGGGGGGGGGATACATTTTGTCCCGGTGACGATGTCAAAATCTTGTAATGTAACCCGATGCGCTCAACAGTGCAATGTGAATTTGAAGGGGGCAAATATAGCGTACCAGTTTTGAAACGGCATAGCTGGATCAAAATGGTAAAATACTCGCTGTTCGGAACGAACTGTGTTGCCCCATGTAAAGGTGGTGTGCGAAGAACAACACTAGAAAGCAAATTGACTCGGGTGGCCCAGTCGCCTAGACAGAGCTTGATACGTTAGCTGCTGTAAAAGTAATTGGTCACAGGTGCAGCATGCATGATTGAAACAAGCACTCCATGTTTTTATTCATTAAAATGGGTGAATTTAGTGGAACCAGAGTACGGCCTTAGGTTGGATCGGAGGGGGGGGGAAGGGATTTTGTTTGTAAGGAAAAACTCTAGAATTGATGAGAATGACATAAAACTTGGAACAATGCCTGTGAAAATGCCTGTTTAAATGTCCTTGAAATAGACGTTTTTGAAAGTAACGGAAGCTTTACTGTTACAGTAACGAGTAATTTGCCTCCGGTTAATCAGCATAGGTGGTGTTGAAATATGCCTCATTCACATAACTTTCCTAGTCGACCAAACCAACGACTTATAGATAGCTGGATTACTTACACACACGGTTTCCCCAATGTTGGTCCCGAGGCAACTGGGTAGGTGCGAGTGCACTTGCAGTCTCCAATATATGGCAGGGGCAAATTTATGATGGCCATAGGATCCAAATTTACAGGCATCAGTCAAGAATAGTGCAGCGAGGCAAGGATCCCGTCGTCACGAAGTTGCCCCACCAAAACACAAGGGGCAGGAAGTGTGCGACAAATGATAACTCGTCCTAGCTCGGTCTCAAACTCTAAGTCCGAACACGACACTGTCCCTAGTAAGTGGAGGCAGTGTTAGCAAGGGCAAATTATCAGAGTTTTTCATGAAAAGGCGGCTGAGCTTTCAGAATGGAATAGATTTGACTTGTCAAACAAATCTGGGTGTAAAGACGAGGATGCAGTAAAATATGTTGCAAGACACTTGCCAATTATACATGGCCGATCTTCTGCAGCATCAACATATACAATTTTGTGAATTGTGGTAAAGAAATTGACAATGGAATTTTCCGCAATGCAACCACGTTAACGTAGTAGCGCACAGCATGAACCCCACAGAAGTCACACAAAGAAGAGGATCTAAGTAATGGGGCTAGATGGGGAATAAGGATCCCCAATATCATGGATAGAAAAGTGAACGTGGTAGGCCGTCCGAAGCAACGCTCTGAGATCCAACAAGCCATGGCCATCCATGTGATAGAATCAGCACAATCGGAAGCGGGCTCTGGTGTGTGGGTGCTGGGAATGCGTGAAACTATACGCCCCCCAGCTGCATGTCACCCGCGCAGACCTTCTCGGTCAGGAGTATCGGAGAATTACCCATATAGTAAGCGAGCATTTAATTTAGTGGGCCCCACTTTGTAGGAGTCCTTCCGTGCCGCCCAGCATTTACGGGGGGGGAGGGGGGACGGGTCGTTCGTGAAACCGGGTCATTCTCTGGCCTCGAGATCGTGCACTGGTGCGTGTGAGGTGAGATCACACATTTAATAACGCTGGCACGATGTGAAACTAACGCTGATGGGGGGTTAACATGCGAGTAATCAAGTGCTCAGCTCAGTTAGGGTAACACGCGCCCAGTTCTGAGGACATCTGCGAAGGTTCACAACACAGTGGTCGCAGCCTGTCTTGATGGTCCAGCAATATTGATGCAAAAGAACATAAAGGTGAAAAGCCAGAGTCCCCCAACCTCTGCCTAGGACCCCAACATAATGCGCGGGTCTATCTAGGCAAAGAGGCGAAGAAAACATGGCTTCATCGCTTGAGCATGGACTTCATGCAGCCACTGTGCGAAAGAATTGATTTTTGGGAGGATGTTTGCTCCTTAGCGGCAACCGCCACCAAGCTGTACAGTTTTCAAAGAGAAACTGGTGCGGGGAGCGGTTGGCATAAAATAAGATCAGCAGTTGATATGTAAATTACGACATCATGAAAGGTCAGTAATTGAATCGGGCATGTGCCTAGCAAAGCCATGACAGGAACCAAGATATGTGTTTGCCTATAGTAAAATTAAAGAGGGAAGTGGCGCATCCCTTGTTATTATTGCCAAACTCCGGACGTATCCAGTTCGTTTGAATATGGGCCTTAGAGAGACAGAAATACACGGTGCAGTAGGAAGGATGCTGAAACCCCATCCTAAATCTTGGTGATAGTGGCCGGAAAACAGGGTCGTTGGCCTATGTTCTGCTTCTAAGGGTATCGGACAGCAACAGAGCATAGGCAGAGCCTCGGAGTGGTGTTGGTTAAGGAGGTGGTTTGCGTAGAGCTTCAAATGCTTGGCGAAATAAAGAATGACAAAAGAGTGATAAGACAGGTCTTTAAGTAGGAACATGCAATTATAGACACGCGCTGAGATTTTATGGAATTATTTATCGGGGGTTTGTGTTGGTCTTCGAAGTAATGTTTCTCGCAATATGTGGTTGCTTGTGTTGGTGTGCGTTGGTCTTGTTCTCGCACCTAGGGGGTGGGGGGCCGGTGAAGGGGGAGGTGGACGGGGGGTGGGGGGTGGGTTTGTTTTCCCGGGTCCTGTGGGTAAGGGTGTAGAATACTTTATGCTGGTACGTACATAAGGAGACTGAGAACAAACTGTCTTAGGGAATACAAACCAGAATTGGCGGTCAGTTGTGGCGGGGGTTGGTGTGTGGTCTGAGGTAACACGGTGTGTTAGTGGGGTGTGGGTGGTGGTGGTGGGGTGTCCCTATGGCTAGTCCTGCGTTCCGTCAGAGAAGCTGGTGGGGTTTGGGTTGGAGTTGTTGGCGTTCGTGGGAAAGTGGAGTGGGGTGCATTGTCTAAATGGTGTTTTTTTATTTTTCAATGGGATCATTAAATGTAGGCCGTCCTGGCCAACATGGGTTGAGTATGGAGATTGTGTTTGGGGTGGGGGGTGGCGGTTGTGTGGCGCAGGGGTATGGGGGGGGTGGGGGTACAGCAGCTAGAGATGGGGAGAACAAGGTGGGAACGGCGGATAAGCACAAAGGGGGGGGGGGCAAAGACAAATCGTAACAAGGCGGGAGGGGGGGGGGGGGGAGAGGAGGGAGGGAAAGGGCGAGGGGAGAGAGAGGTAGGGGAGAGGGGGGGAAAAAACCGGAAGAGAGAAATAACCGGGGTCGGCCCAACTATACTAAAACTATCTCTTTTGGGATAAAACAACAATACTGTCCTAGCATTTAACCATCTCAGCTTTATTCTGATGTAATTCCGGTTTAATTACCTATGTAGAAGATATTGGAGAGAACTGAAATAAGAATCTACAGTCCGAAAGACTAACACATCTATGCGTTGACGTTTGAATTGCGCCTAGGAGAAGAATAGGAGTGGAGAATTTCGTATCCCGAAAAATTCGTAAGCTGGGTAATTCGTATCCCGGGGTACCACTGTACTCCTTTTGTTTGTTTCTTATCCACTGGTCTAATTGCCTTCCTAGCTGTATTCCTGCTCCATTTTTATATATGTGGTGTATGATTCAAAAGCAAAACAGCAGCACTTCTCCTAAGTTTGTCCTGCATCCCAGAAGGACGTAATTAATCACCGAAGACACACACACACACACACACACACACACACACGTATGTGCATATATATTTAGAGAGAGAAAGACCAAAAGTTAGGGAAACAGAATTGAATAATATATAACATGAGTAAAATATTTTGGCAGCCCAGTTTCATCTTTGGCAGCTTTGGTGGGAAAAGCACTACAGTATAGTGATCACACTTTACCTTTCTATACCGCTTCACAATGAATTAATTATTCTCCCACAGTGGTTTACAATGTGCTATCTAATTGTTCCCTACAAGCTGGGTATTCATTTTACCAACTGACGAAAATATGAAAGGCTGAGTCAACCCGGAGCCAATGTGGGATCGACCTCACAACACTGTGGCTGCAGTACCGGCATTTAAACACTGCACCATCAGGGCTCCCTAGGAAAAGGTACCATGTTACCACCATGTGCGTTTTTCTTGAGGTTTTCACCTCCCTTCACCCGAACAAGCAAATTAAACATCTATGAAAAACATCTATGAAATACATATGAAAAAAAATCTATGAAATACACGTTTCATCTATGAAATGCATGTTTTAACCATGTTTCACTGATTAACATCCAGAGTAAGAAGTGGGTCAGTCCCTATTGCATGTCATGACTAAACACCAACTGTATGTGGCACTGCTAAACTGATAGATTGCTTAGGCGCCTACAGAAACACATTTCCATTTTAAAATCTGAAATAAGCTTTAAAAATCAAACTGAAGAGTAAGAGGTTAAATTATCAACTTCTGATCATACACCAATCTTACTCAGGGTTTCGGACCAATGTGTCTCAGTGCTAACACTGCAAGAACAAAGTGATGGGAACAAAACTTATAGTAATATTATATTTCAATGCAAATTTATCAGACAGGGCAAGGGCAGGAAAATGCAATACAATTAATTGTGACTTGGAAAAAATGTAAGTGTTTGAAGCAGTTCTGGTTCCAGTTGTATTTATCTGGACCATATAATAATCTGTGCAAAAATTATATGACACCTTTCAGCCAATTTAAGTTTGGGAGATTTT
>NC_056525.1:107649675-107740345 GCF_019175285.1 Sceloporus undulatus | reverse complement strand
TAGTTGCACCTCTATGCTTAATGTGCATGTTATTTATTTGATGTCAACACTGGATGTTCTTGTGCATGCTTCTTTCTCATGATTATATTGCACCATGGGATTTTTAGTCTTGAAGGTACATAAATACTTCATTGATTATGATTTACACTCTAGTTTTTATTATAGAAATGAAATCTACATAGTGCCGTTATGTAATTTGTTGTTATTGTTGTTAGCTACCCTCGAGTCGGTTCAGACGCATGGCGTCCCCATGGATGAGACATCTCCAAGAATCCCCATCCTCCACTGCCCTGCCCAGATCCTGCAAGACTTTGCCCACAACCCCTGTGATTGAGTCTATCCATCTGGTTTGTGGTCTTCTTCTCTTTCTTCTACTCTCTACCTTTCCTAGAATTATTGTTATTCCATTTTTTTTAATTGTATTTACTTTTTTTCTCCATAATCTCAAGGTGATCTATTTCACTGGGTTTTCTACTCTTGGATCCAAACTTTGTAATAAGCAGATCCACTAAAATAAATTAGAACAAAGCTAATCATGACTTTGTTCGTATTGATTTCAGTTTGTCTAAATCTGGATTCAACCTCTTGTATACATCTTCTTTTACAGTTAATTTATATGCATTTAAACCATACATTTCCTTTTCTCTTCAGCTTCATAGGTAGTTACTGCTATCTTCTAGACTTCTGTTGGCTACAATAAAACTGATGCTGACACTGTCCACACATAAAGCATGATGTTCACAATTTCTCCATATCACATAAGCCATTTCTTTCTATGTAGGCTAGCTAATATGGAAAGCAATTTATTATGTTCATCAGTTCTAGTCCTGCTACATATCATATGGGATTATTGTTGTATGCCTTCAAGTTGTTTCTGATTTATGGAGACCCTAAGGCAAACCTATCATGAGGTTTTCTGGGATTAAGAGTGTGTGACTCACTCAAGGTTACTCAGTGGGTTTCCATGGTTGAGTGGAGAATCAAACTCTGATCTCCAGAGTCATAGTCCACCACACTGGCTCCATCATGTGGAATAGGGTTTGTCTTTTTACACAAAGCATCTCATGTGGGGAGAAAGTAAGCATCCCATGTGACCACTGAATGAGAATATTTTAACTCTTTTAAGGTTAATGAATAGAATCAGATAGTTTATTAAATTTGGGCAATTCATTTAATGACACAATGATGGGTGGATTCTGACTTGGTTGCCCAGAATTCCACAAATCAAAAAGCAATTAAACTAATTTTGATAGTTTATTACAAAAAGCTGCGGATGATTGAATCTTTGGATGCAGAATCTGTGGATATGGAGGGCCAATTGCATTACATTAATTGCTATAATTGCATTATTACACCTCATTTTTTAAAGGGAAATGAATCATGATGCAGGAGGTGGTGCAAATAGGGTAGTGTGTGTTGGAACTGAGGAACTTATAGTGTGGAAAACAGTGGAAATGACAACGTTAAAACAAAAATATCACGAGGGTGCAATGCACATTATCAGTATTCGGCTATCTTCACAAGTATGAGTAATTTGGCTTTTGAATGGAACAAACTAGTATGGTAAGCACATCACTACCATAATCTCAAGATCATTTTAAATAGAGGTGTGCACTTAACCTACTCTGGTTTGTGGGGGAGAGGAAGCCTAGGATTAAGGAAGGAGAAATCTGTCAATTTCACTTTCTCCAGCATTTGAGTTTTATCCAAATATGAAGTTTGATAATTTTTGGTAGATTCTTTTTTCAAACAAAATGAATTAAAACCAAATTCTTCTTAATGGCAACAGTAATATGCAGAGATACTTCAAGCATGGAGAGGACATGTTGTACTTGCTTGCCAGCTATCTAAGAGAGAGAAGGAACCTTTGAGGGGAAAGGGCAATCCAAAGTGAATATTCACATTATTGAACACAGAGGGGTTCATATCTTTAAAGGCTTCAGACTGTCAGATCTGATAGTTTTGGTCTCTTGAACATCAGATTTATTCAGACTTCAAATTATTTCCACCAATAAGAGTAAATTATGATCAATGCCAAAATGAAACAAAATTTTACCCCTTCTTCCATACCTTCTGTCAAACATGGAAGCAATGAACAGGTCTTAATCATCACAGCTGGCCCAAGGCATTTTTCTGCCAAACTACTGTACATAGTACTTTACAATCATAGAATCTTAGCATTGGAAGAGGCTTCAAGGGCCATCTAGTTCAACACCCTGCCATGCAGGAATAAACAACTAAGGTGTGGTACAGACCACCCAAAAGCAGTGTACCAGCGCTGGTATTAGGGTTAAGAAGAGCACACCATATACACGCTCCCTAATCCTAGTACATGCCGCCGCCGGCATAATGGTGATGCCTTGTCTACACAGGCACCGCCATTATGACGTCACGGCTGCTCCGCGTCCAAACAGCGTGGCATGGGCGTGACGTGTTTGCTTGTGGCAGCCTAAAAGTGGCGCAAAAAGGAGCTCCAAAATGGAGCTCCTTCTGGCATGCGCCTCGTTCCCGCAGCCACCAAATGGCTGTGGAAACAGCACCAGGCAGTGCTGCAGCTGTCGGGGTGTCCTGGGGCATGGAGCCCCAAGGACACCCCTTTTCCAAGCCACAGGGAAGCGGTGTTTTGCTGCTTCTCAATGGCCTGGAAAAGTGCCGGATTGGAGTAACAGGGGCTGCCGGTGAGACTTACCTGCCTCCAACCCGGCAAGAAAAGGGGCGGCTGCGTACCATCCCTTTTCCGCCGTCTATACCTCCAAAGAAGAACCCACTACTCTCTTATCTAGTCTTTCTCACTGTGAAATATGTCCTACAATAAATAAGTTCTTTCTAACACTTAACTGGTATCTCTTTTCTTTCAATTTTACCCAACTGGTTCTTGATTTAGTCCCAAAGTACCAAAATAAAATCTCACGCCTTCTTCTACACATCATCCCTTCATATATTTAGAGGATGCTATCATGTCTCTCCTGTTCTCCATGCTAAACACACTCAGCTCCCTAAGGCATTCCTCGGCATCATTCCCACTTACCATTTAAACCAGTTAGCAATGAGGTTTTAATCCGGATTGTTGATTCAATTCCACCATGACATCATTCCCACTATGAAACAGGATCTTTTGGATTCGGGGTGTTTATTTGTTTGTTCTTGTTTTTTCGGGACCCCAATGTTGTCCCCACTTGTATTTTTGCCATGTCGCCCCCCCACCTCCCCCAAAGAATCTTTTCCAAAGAATCAGGAGCAAGACAAGCATTACCATGAACTTCCCTCTCTTTAACTCTCCCAGATCTTGTTGAAAGGGCTGGAATGTATAAACTTTTGTCACTGTATCAAGGACACATGCAAAAATCCAAGTAGAGCCCAGAACCTGATGCCTACACACAATCATCTTTCCAATCTACTCTTGTCAATAGATAGATGTCCTCAGTTGACTTTTCAAAAACAAAGGAAAAGGTCATCAGCCAAGATACCAGATGGAGGAGAAAGATGTTCCTTACAAAAGAAGGGCAGACAGGATGGGTTTAGGTAGAATGAGGGATTACATTATAAATTGTAACCATTTTAAAGGTTGTATCTCATACTGTACAAAACACTAAGATTTGTGGTAAAAGTCACTCCACTGTTATATTTTTTACTGGTGTTCATGAAGTTGATCAGTGCCATTTACATTTTCATTCTGAAAAAAATAATCCTCTTTCTCATTTTTTTTTCTTTTGCTCAATATGTGTCATTTCAATAGCTCCCCACAATAAAAACATGAACATTTAAGGAAAGTTACAGCACATTAAGTTTAACCCCCATTTCTGTCTTGGATGATAGATGCAAGAATTCCAACTGAGTTGATTTTATGAACCAGTTAAATGATTTGTATTCAGAACCACATTAAAAATCCCCATGACAAAGTGTACTTGAACGAAAATACCCTGCTTGTGACACATCCTTTGCAAGTAATGTGTTTTCATTTTTCACATGTTGCATCTCATTTATTTTATTCAGGCACACATAGTTAAATCTGCAAGATACGGCAAGCTTCCAATACCCTAGAAATAATAAATCATTTCTTACAGATGTTTTCACCCACTGCAAAGCTGCCTCTCATTAATCAAACATTATCAGTTTCTATCAGTGTCCAGTCCTAAACAAGGAAGGCACTTCATTCTCACTTCTGACTTTTATTCACTGAGTAGCCTCTGGCCCTTCTTTATTACTGGAAACTCTTTTCAATGTTGGGAAAGCTTAAAGTGTAACCTATTTAAGAAAAAAATAAAAGAACAAGCTCCACACAACTGTTGTATAAGGGTGTAATACATGCATTTTATACTACAATTAATTTCATATACAGCTAGAGTTTGATTTAATGCATGAATATTATGGACAGGTATACCTAGGCAACCCATTCTTTAAATAAAATGTAAATTCATAAACCAAACAGTGTGTGTATGTGTTGTATTTGTTGTTATGCTTCAAGTATGAAAAGGTGCTCCAAGTAGAACTCATACAATACCTATTTTCCACCCAGTTTGAATAAATTATTAAAATTTCATTTCAGAAAATGGTATAGAATATACTACAGCAATCCTTTTGAGAACACAAAAATGGATGTGAACAACAGGCCATCAGATAAAGCATATTTTTCATAATAGTAACAAGTCAGAAACTATTAGATTATTGGAAACTGTCCGCCGAATAGGAAATAGTTCTTCTTGTAATATGTTTGTTTTGATCTCTCCTCATAAAGTTTCATATCAAATCATATAAAAAGTCAGGTTGGATGAGGATCAAACACACCCTTTGTTCTGAAGAATTAAATATATATGAAAAACTCAATTCTTAAAATCCTATTCTTCACTTTTGTTTTATATGTGTGTGTGTGTGTGTGTGTGTATATATATATATATATATATATATAATCCACTGGCATATCCAATGGTTTCTGTACATCTGAATACTAGTCATCCAGGATGAGATTCATATCCCCATCTACATGAAAGGATATTTCCAGCCCTTTCAGTAATTTCTGACTGGGTACCAAAAACACAGAGCTAATGGAGAGTGTTCGACTGGGACTCTGGGCCAATGGTTTTAACAGGGCTGTTGTGAAAGTAATAGGAGTTTCAACCACACACAGCTTGAAGACATATATATTTAATAAATTTCAAAAAAGAAACCTTGATTTTATATAAAAGACATCATAGGAGAACCAAAACCCAGAGGATTCCAAGAGTCCACAGTAAACTATTTATATTCCCTTCCTTTGAAGATTCAGGTTCTCAGTTTGGACACATTGTTGGATACAGTCCTAAATCAAGTTTGAGTAGTTTGGTTGGCCTTTGTCATAGTTAAAACCAGTGCAAGAACAGTATACTTGGAAATATCTGAACTGACAATCAATACACATATAAACACGCATATCAGATCTAAACTACACTAACATACTCGATTAGAAGCGGACCTTAGAAAGTATTCAGAAAGTTCAATTGGTCAAAATGCTGTGGTCAGACTGGTCCTTTCTGAAGCACATTATCATTGTCCCTTTCTAGGACATCTTCACTGGGTAAAACTCCATTCCAAGCACTATTTAAAAAGATAGCTAAACCATGAAGTCCTTTACAACTTGGTTTCACAATATCTGCCCCAAGAGCCTATCTCATGAACCTCAGGGGAGGGCTTTCTCTTGGTTTCATCACATTCAGTTGATGGATACATAGGCGTGGGCTTATGCAGTGGTTGCTCCCAGGCTCTAGAGCTCCATACAAAGAGCGACCAGACCTAGAGTAATCCCCCAGCCCCTCTTTTAACAGAGGTAGGCTCTTGTCAACTGACCAGCCACTGAAGATTGTACTTGTTACCAGTTGGGTGTTTTACCTTTCTTGGGAACAAGTTTCTAGAATTGTGTTTTCAACTGTTTTAAAGTGGGCTTTTAAATCAGTTCTGGTTTTGTTTTGTGTTTTAATTTTATTCTTCTTTTATTCAATATTATTGTGATGTCTTGAATTCCACCTTTGGGAGAACATTAGAATACAAGCACAGCAAATTAATAAAATGAAACAATGCTACCCTGTCCCCATTTTCTCTTCTTCAGAATGAGGAGGACCTGTTTCTTCAATCTCGAATAGGAATTATTTCACCCTTGACAATTTTTATCACCCACTTTGTCAAAGTCAATAAATATCAAATGCAAAATTAGGAAACGATGGCACAAGATTAACAAACAGAGCTTCTAAAAGACAAAGTTGAATTGTAGCTATCTTATATATTTGGCCTTCTTAGTAGCATCCAGATTACAATATCAAAGTTTAGAGCAGGTATGTAAAGAGTGAATTAGAGATGTCCCAAAGCTGGCAGCTTCAAATGGGAGGGGGATTGTTTCTTTCAACTCTCTTTGATCAGGAAAGGAGAATGGGCAAGAGGTGAACTGGTGAGGAACTAGAGATAGGATATAGGCGTGACCCTGTTTAGAGTGGACTTTCCCATTATCAGATTGGAATGAAAGACTGGTCCATAAATGGGTTTAGTCAATGGTGCAAAGACAAGACTTCAACACACACTCTTGACACATGGTAAAAGGTTACTTGGCATCTTCTTCAGATCAAAAGGAGTGGTGGATTAATGGATGAAAATGAAGGGATACTCCATAACCTTTCTAATCAGGTTTAGGCAGTTAAAGGGAATGCCCTGTTTAGTATGGGTGAGTCTTGTAACATGAGTTACATTCTGAGAGATAAAAAAGATGGCAAAATGTAATTATTAAATTATTATTATAGATAAGGATGCCTCTTGATGTAAACAATGGCAACAAACTTGTATGCTGGTTGTAAAGAACCTTCTATTACTATAGCAGACAACAGAATATTTGTCCATATTAAGGAGCCTCTAATTTATATTAAAGTCTGTGTATCTTTTTAAACAAAGCGGTAAGAAGCATGATCAAAGAGGTCCAATTATGTTTTTACTACAGTCGAAATAAAATCAAATGGTTATTATATAATTTATACCAAAAATAAGCATTCTTTGACTTTGGCAACAAAATTATAAACAGCAGCATTAAAGACTAATCAACCACATCTTTTTGACCATTAAATTGTAATCACTGAACTCTTTCCATTAAACTCTAATCAGCAAAGGCCATTAATTAGAAAGATCGTTGAACAAGTGCAGTGCTGAGCTACTGAAACTTATTTATAATTTTCTATAATGGTCTATGCTACAGTTCCTCCATCTCTGGCGTAGACACATTGCCTAAAATCAATTTAAATTACAAAAAGGAGGGCTACATCAGGCAATACCTGGGAAATTTGAATGCTAAGTGTTCAATTGTTATGTATCAATTCAATACTGCTCACTGTATGACTGTGCAGTGTGGCAATTGACAGACAATAGACATGGCATTTCTTTTAACAGAAGGCTGCCAAGGACAACAGACTCTGAAAATATTTTCTTTTGTAATGTAGGCATACAGTTTATTCTTATCCGGATTTGTAATTTGGTTACCTAGCCTGTGTACTCTTCACATTAGATTTTCAATTAGGTGCCTCCCCTGCCTCCACTTTCCAAGCAATTTCCTGTGACCTGTGCCGATATCACATATACACTAACAGACTGCAACAAGAGTGCAAACATTGCTGTAAAAAAGACCCTAGAAATTATGGCACACATCGCAGAAGACAGCTCAGGCATGGCTTACAAGATCTCTTCTGTTCAAGCACTGGGCCAGAAAGTCAATTGTTCCAAATTACAGGATGAATTTATGGTGGCTTAATATGGATCAATGTCAGGTACACAAAGAACTATTTATGATCATTCTGTCAAATGTGGTACAACAAAACATATGCAATGCATTGCCTGTAACCACTGTTTTCTTTGTTTGCGCGCGTGTGTGAAGCTTTATATGCATCTTATGCTTGCTTCTGCACCATTCATCAGATAAGTTATATTGGCTTAGGGTGCATTCAAAAGGGAATGTGCACTTAAATGACTTAACATCATGATCCTGAAAACAAGTGGGGGGAAATCGTCTTGATATCAGTGAATATTCATTCATGTAACCTATTTAGAACCACTTTGCATACTGTCCACCATTCTTCACATCTTTTCTTCTCCATAAAGAAACAGGAGCCTTGAAAAGAGACGTATGCAGCAATGTTGTTTCCATCATTGGATCAGAAGCCACGTGGGAAGTACTGGGGCATCACAGTTTCATAAAAGCCCCTTTTTTCAACAGTGTAAGGTCATTCTCTTAGAAGCAAGTGATACTTGAGTTGAAATACAGACCTAAATAGGTTGTTTTCTCTGTTTTTGTTACCCTTCTTTTAGAAGCACACAAGAAAAAGAGATGGCATGTGACTGTGACTGGGGGAAAAAATTTAAAAATCATGTTCCACCATGAAATATACTGGTTACAAAGAAGACAAAGCTAGTGCTGAAATGTTCCTGGCAAAAGCTGGCAAAATATTGCATTTTCCTGCATTAAAATATTCATTCAAGACACTTAAGACAAGTAAATGCTTCAGTTCTGCGAAATACAGCTGGCCCCCGGTATTGCTGGAGTTTAGTTTGCGAAGCCCCTGCGGATACCAAAATCCATGGATTCTCAAGTCTCATTAAATACAATGGGGTAATAAAACGGTGTCCTTTATATAGAATGGCAAAATCAAGGTTTACTTTTTCATATTTATTTTACTGTTTTCAAGCTGTGGATGGTTGAATTCATGGATAAAGAATCTATGAATACAAAGGGCTGACTGTATCACTCCATTTTGGGATTTAATATGATTGGGAGCTGTAAAATATTTCCCCAAAACTTTTTTTGTTATTTCTATTTCCCTTTGCTGATGCTTCAGTACCATCCTCCATCCCTTCCACAGAGCTTATTGCAACTTCCTTCCTCTTGAATTTGACCAATAGGTGATCCCAGTCAATGGAGGGGTATATAAGGAATGAAACTCTATCACAATATTATAGAGGTATATCTCAATTAATGAAGTAAATATGTTCCTGGACATTATTTATTTAATTAAAAAATTAGTACCAGAGGCAGAAATAACATGGAAAGAATAGGGATAGGTTCCAACACCACATGTTTCAGCAAACTTTTTATTCAAAACTAAAAATACACACATGTGAAAAACCACTGGGTTAGATATGTCTTGCATTAAGTAAACATTTATCATATTATTTTCCCCCATACGCCTTTCCACGCTAGTCATAGTTTGGAATATTTATAAGCTAGTTATAATCGATCTTCCATAAATTAGTCTTTTTCTTATAGATCGATTCGCTATAGTATGTATAGTCTGTCTAATACAAAATACACCTGTGTTTTTTGCATTAAGTTAATATCTCCTCGTAATTGATTACCTTCTGTGATTTTCTTAATAACTCATATACTCAGCAACAAAAATTTTATTTTCCAACAAGAGAAAACTATGAGTTCCATTGATTCTTATAAAAATTATAAAACTTGTTCCAATTCTGTTCCCAATTCGTTGTTAGTTTATTATTCATTATCATTGTTAGTCTATCCATTCACACCATATTTAAACGTAAGTAAACATAAATGTTTTGAACTTTCTAAAGACCATTTGATACTTCCTCCAAAATGCATACAGGGATGACTTTCTTTCACTAGCTTCCATTTTTCTTATGATTTCCATTTTGTTGGCTAAACTTATAGATCTACGCTTTGTTTTTGTTTTTTTAATGTACTGGGAAAGCTGCTGAGGTAAGCTTATCTCCTCTCCCTTTTTTTCCTGGTTTTCTTTCTTTTTTCTATTAATGCATGCTCAGTAAAGAATCTTGGAGAAAGCTACTGTTTACCTTGCAAGCATACAGAACTGCAGTAGGATCAGCTAGAGCAGAATCCCATTCTTTCCTGCCTCAAGATTTTATTGTATTTTTACTGCAGATATGTCGCGGAGATCCAATACTGACTGTCTCTTTCTCCAGCCCTCCTTCCCTATCCTTTCAGTAACAATGCTGCTAAAATAACAAAACAAAACCAGATAGCTAAAGGATAAGGAAGAAAAGAGAGAGCTGGAAGGGCATCAGCATACTTTTTAAAAGGAGCTCCTTTGTCTGAGGCTTTGTTAACTGAGGTATCCCTATGTACTGCTAATGAGATTTGGCAAATGCCAATTAAGAATTGGCAAATGCCAATTAAGAATCATACTGAGGAGTATTATTTCAGAGCCATCATATTATTTCAGAGCCAATCAGATTTGTCTCAGGAATGGCAAAGAAAATATAATACAAATTAAAAGATGGTCATTTTTTTAGCACTGGAGATGCATCATTGGGAGATGGTACCAAAAATATTTTCCAAAAAATTACAAATAATTTTGGTTCAGCCTTAGGAAAAAATGAGTCTGTCCAACTTACTGGGCCAGCCTTGTTGCCACTTGGGGGGGGGGGGGGGCCCCCCACCCCCCCCCCGGGGCAACTGTGTCCCAGGGGACACTACACCAGGACTACAGGCCTGTGATTGGCTGGTGGGATGGCATGAGAGTGGTACTTCCGGTCCTGACGTTGTGAATACAACTGCCGTCATGCATCGGGGCTGGAAGTTCTGCCTCATTGGATGGTAGTTGGAGAAAGAGGTCCAAGGGATTGGCCAGGAGGCTGGAAGGGTTGGGAGCTTCCAAGCCTCCTGGGCCCCCAATGGCTGTCAGGTTTATTAAGGCCACGTGGCGCCAAAAGTCAGCACCATTCCAGACCAGCTCTCCCTGCCCACTATCCCTTGGTTCAGAGATGTGGTTTTATTGTCACAATTTTACGGGGCTGGTAGCATAGGTCTTGGATATGGTGGATGTTGGCTTACATTGCTGTGGAGCACCGTATCAGGAGTTCATCGGGGACCTGGGGGTGCTAGGTGTGTGCGGTGTTGCCATTGTGGGGACAAATCAGTCACTGATCAATTCAGAGACTAATCGATGCCAGATCCAGATCTCATGTGTTTTCAGGCCAATCCTACGTGTAAGCTGTCCTAAAGTTGTAGTGTTTTCCTCTAGCTGAGTGTGTCGTGTCTTTATTTGTGGCGCCTCCTTTCCATGGCAAAAATCCACAAAAAGGCAAAGTGACAAATGACCACACCAGGTCATGGTTAGTTAAATGCATTGCCTACCAAAATGATTAATCCCAACTGTTTTACAAAAATTTGGGAGGAGCTTGGCTTTTTAACCACAGGATTATTATCTGGGAACTAGGCACATGGGATAAGCTGCACAAAAGAGCCTTTTTAGAGTTCTTAGACAACCCTCTGACATATATTTTAAAAAATCCTCCCTCATACATTTGAGATTTCTCTAACATGTCAAAGTGGCTGCACTTCTTTACTGAGTGGGCATCGAGATAAACTTGGAAGTTGGAATGATTATATTTATAAGACACAAATTTATACAGGAAGATTGCTTGGAACTTTGTTCATTAACATGAAAAAGACCTGCCATTTTCCACACCAGTAATTGACACCAAACGTCAAGTGAGATTTTGGTGCATCCCCACCCCCCTTTAATATATAGTTTCAAGAATCCAACAAGCATAGCTCCCTAACTTGCCTCAGGGGGAGGTAAAATGAAGGGGAAATGAACAGAAATTTCTGGCTCCATTGTTTAAATTTTGTATTGTGTCATGGCTCATATGGAATAATGTAGGACAACATTTCAAAAAAGTGTCAGGATGCATTCAACATGTAGAGGGTCAAAGGCAGACCAGAGGGAACTGAAACCAATCACATCATGTCATTTTGTATTTATATTTGTCAAGGTAACCTGAAGCAAAGGGTGTCACAAAACTTGGGAAAGTTACTTTTGGAGACTACATAAGAAACTCTTGCCCACCACCAGTCTGGGAGCTGGAATTAGTGATATCAATCAGTCTCATTGAGATTCTAGTCCAGACTGAGCATTTAAGCATAAGGAGGTGTCACTTTGATGACTCTCCAGCCGCCTTGAGTTATCCTGACTCAGGTACAAAGCCAATTATCAAAATGTGAATCCTCCTTCCTTCTTTTTGTGCTATTCATAGAAAATACATTTTTAAATAAAACTCCTATTCCTATTTTAACACTCTGGAGATTACCACAAACATTTTTCTCTGAAGGCGGGCACGGGCTAAGAACAGGTGTAGATTGCTTAACAATAGACTTTTCTCAGACTTCGTAAAGAACGGGAAAGAATGTGATGCCTCTGGGCATGAAGGCATGTGAAAACATCCATTTTTAAGGGGGTTTATACTTGTGCCCAGTCCATGCCCAGTTCGGGAGAAAAATGTTTGCGATAATCTCCTTTGTCAAGCTAAGCTTACCCACAGCACACACAAGGCAGACTGAGTGATCACAATGACTGCAGTGCTACTATTTTATTAGGCCTAACTTCACTTAACAAACATAAAATTGAGGCTGTCATACTTTGGCTACATTATGAGAAGGCACGACTCATTAGAAAAGACAATAATGCTAGGAAAGGTAGGGGAAAGTAGAAAGAGAGGAAGTCCACACACCAAATGGATAGACTCAATCAGAGTCATTTGGATGCTGTGCTGCGCATACATCATCATGATGGCCCCCATGTGGATGGGGTTGTTAATGTATATTTGTATTTAAAATGTTCAGATGTGACAATGGTTTGCTAAAGCTTTAAACTGGTTACAGACAGAAGGCCAGAAAGTCTAGGCCACAAAACAGTGTTCAAGGACAGAACGAGACAAACGTAAACAAGACATGTTTTCTGTTTGTACTGTGATTGGTTCCTATGTTGCATGGCAACTTGTGGGAAAGAGGCTGGACTAAGGAGTTGCATCTTGGGAAAGTTGATCATATCAGAACAAAGGACTGTTGAAGTGCTTTTTTTCTGAGAATGGACTTTGAGAGCAAAAGATGTTGTACAGTTGTAGCTTATTAGCTTGTGTATATAGCAACAAAGACAAATAAAAGCCCTCTGAAGAGTGAAGCCTGCTGAAGGTTGTTTATTTAATTAAGCAGCTGTTTCACTAGGCATTGTTCCAGCAAGCTGAAGCCTGTGTTGGAGTTTGCTTTGATCCTGAGTTCCAGAAGAGACTGCATCTGCATCCAGTTGGTACCAGTTTGGAACCACAGGCAAGAGACATCACCCAAAACAATTTTTTCTAACAGGAGTGAGCTATGATGGCACCTGGACAGTGCGGTGGGGCTCGGGAGCATGCGGATGCTCTGTTCTCCCGAGCTCGAAAATCAGGCTAGTCTGTATCGGGCCTAAGTTATTTAGCCACATTTAAACTTCAAAACAGATTTTGGATGTTTATCTCACACCCTCCAGCTGCCCTGATTGGGTAGGGGCAGTGCCAATTTATCTTCTATCATTCCACTTTTTCAGCTGCTTTTAAAATCTCCCAGTTTCTCTCCCTTCCTCTCACTTTCATCCTTTGTCCTCAGCTAACTCAATGGGGGGAGAGGACACAAAGGTTTGGAATCTTGCTCATCCCAGTAGGCTCAGGCAAAAGCAAACTGCTGCAGCCTCTCCTGATTTATGTTCTTCCTCATTAATAACGTTTGTCCACTTGGCCACACTCTAATGTGGCTTGGCCACACATGTCCTGGTTTTCACTTGCGAAATGTCAGAAGGAATGCATTTTTTGTTTCTATATCTGAAAAGCATATCAAGCATAGGTAAAATGCTGCTACATCAAAAGATTTTCTTCATTCTACTAAAGCATCTGTCTGGCAGAAAAATGAGACAAGATGGCAGTGGGAATTAAGTGCATGAGCAGGCACATGCAACTGCACGTCCGTGCACACAGACATTCCTCACTTCACAGACTCTGCATGTGACATATGGCCTATGTTATGCTCTCTTTTTGTGAAAGATGACATCCCAAATAGTTCCTCTTGTGGAACTTTGCCATTTTTATTTTATATTTTCAGAAAATGCAATCCATCTTATGCAGACATGGGAGAGAGCATTTTAAAAAAATGCTTCAAATGATGTTGCCCTCCCACTCTCCTTATGGGTGGTGAGAAACTGAGAAGGCAGAGTTAAAAGGAGGGGGGAGGAGAACTGGAACATACAGCAAAAATGAGGATACAAAATTGGATGGAGAAACACATATAAATACATTCCCTTTCCCAAAATACTTGTGCTGGCCTTTGGTCAAAAATGTCCATATGCAAAAAAGTATCCTCCAAATTTAGTTTATTAATCAGGAGCAAGAGGCAGTTTCTATCTGTATCACAAGCAAAATGAACATCTGTTCATTTTTTTTGTCACATAGGTTTTCAATGCATGTGGGCGGGTGTGAACAGAGCCCTTGATATGTAATATTCTTCCCATCTGCACACCAGGTGGCACTGCATAGTTAATCAGAAGATAATAATTGGCATGAGGTGATTACTTACTTTTTAGGGATAACGGAATAAATCAATCCTGTGACTCAAAAAGAAAGAAAGATCCACCACAGTACACCAATGCTCAGACTTTTAATTTCTCTTTTGGTGTGCAATTTGATAAAGATCAATGAGATTATCTGATGACACTATTGTTTCCAATGGTATGTTAATTAGCACTGAACAAGTGCAATTACTCAGGATCTTTAGATGAATGATTTGATTTGTTCTATCTGATACTGCGCTTTAACCTTCAGAGACAGAAAATTATATAGTGTTTAAGTGGGTCAAAGGGGCAGCGGAAGAGAATGGTTTTGTACATCCAGAAAAAGTGCTGCTTAGGACAAAGTGGGACTCCACAGCATGCAAAATATCTGGGAAAGGAGTAACAGGTGCTGCAGCAATGCCAAAGCACATAGGGAACTGGTAATACTCTCTGTGAACTCAGACAAACCTATATGAAAGCATCTCACAATTCAGAGTTACAAGAAATAACCAGATAACTCTACTGCTCACCCCCTGCAAATGACATTCTTCTTTGGTGTATCTTCAAAGACTCAAGCTGCAAAGAAACTAAGCTAAGAGAATGCCAGAATTTCACTAGCAGAGAAAGCTTTTGAAATCCCAGTGGAATTTACTTCTATTGACCCTTGCCACTTTCAAGCCCTGCACTACCCTTTCTCCTCCAGGACCTCTTAATGGACTTTATCACATGGGAGGAAATCAAGGGTTTAAAAGGCATTTTCCTGGGACATTTGCACAATTGCAGGAAAGATTTTCCCATGATTAAAGAAGACTTATCCCAGGAAGAACCAGGAATGCTCCAGCAAGAAATCATTCATGGGATTCCCCCATGAATGATTTGTTGCTGGAGCTTTCCTGGTTCTTCCCGGGATAAGTCCTCTTTAATCATGATGTGTGGGAAAATCTTTCCCGTGGTCATGCGAATGTCCTTGGAAAATGCCTTTTTAAACCTCCGATTTCCCCCATGTGATAAAGTCCATAGTATTGAAGAAACATGGTTCCCATACTACTGAAAACTATTCAGACTAGCTGAAGTTGTGCTGGTTCCTAAGAAACGAATCAACATTGTTCCTGCAGAGACATACATAGCTACATTATTCCAGGAGGAACTTTGTTGCATTCTTTAGACCTGCAGGTAAATGAATTAAAATGTACTAAACTGAGTTCTTGCCACTCTGATTGCCTTCGACTGCTTTGTACGTATTCTGCAATGCCCAAAGTAGCTTTTGTGTTTCAGCAGCATTACTTAATGTGATAGAAAGCAAGCTGCTAATCACTGGGACAGTTGCTCTGGGGATTAGAAGTCACTGGTCCTGGGGGCTACTGAATAAAGAAAGGTCAGGTTTGAAGCTGATTAGTCCTCTTCAACCCAGTCTTATTACTAGATAAACCAAGCAAGACCTTTTTCAAAATAAATTCTAACAACTGGAAAACTGAAGGTTTTTAAAGAAAGGGCTTTTAAAAGTGTGTTGTAATCTTTCCATTATACCGTTTGTTTGTTTAAAAATCTTGTTTGTAAATGTTTTAAACTTTTTAAAAAACCTTTTTTTAGTGTTAACAGTTTAATTCCATTTTGATATCACTTTTTAACTTAAATTGTATATGTTGTTGTGTGCCTTCATTTTCCACTTATGGCAACGCTAAGGTGAATCTATCACGGGGTTTTCTGGGGCTGAGAGTGGGTGACTCACCCAAAGATCACCCAGTGGGTTTCCATGGCCAAGTGGGAAATCAAAACCTGGTCTCCAGAGTTGTAGTCCAACAACCAAACTACTACACCGTGCTAGCTCTCAAATAAGTTGTACACTTGTTTCATTTTAAAAACTGTCTTGAGTCCTGGGATACAGAAGAAACAGATAAAGTGGAATATGAAAATGGAGGAAGAGGAGCAGAAGCACCAACACCAGCAGCAGCTCAGAGACTGCTGTGTCCATGAGTACTTTCGCTCTGTAAAAGTAACCAGATATTGAAGACCTTGGATCTATAGCTGTATTCAGTTAGTTTTCAAAAGTAGGTTTTGGGAGTTGAGTTCCATAAGTAACAAGGCGTATGAAGAAATCTAGTGACAAAAATCTAATTTAATGGTGCCATAAATGTGCAGTTGGCTCAGGCCCAGGCTATTTGGCAGATCATGGCTATCTCCTTGTATGAGATGGCCCAGGCTCTGAGATCCTCAGTCTCACCACCATCACAAGCATGGTTGGTGGGAACATGAGAGAGTGCTTTCTCAGTGGCCTCCCCTAAACCCTGGAACTCCTTTTCTAGGGAGGCCAGAATACCCCCTCCTTGTGCTTCTATCAACAGGCTAAATCATTTTTATTCTGACAGGCTTTTAAGTCTTTAAAGAATGAGCTGGTGGTGTTGTGCTGTTTTAATTGTGCAGTTTTAAAGTGCTTTTTTTTAAACTGCAATTTATTCTTTTAACAAGTGTTGTGCTTAAATTCTGCAATAGTTAAATTCTATTTTAAAGCTCACTTTAGAATGTTTTTAATTGTATTATTCTTTTACATTGTAAGCTGCTCTGAATCCCAATTTTTTTTTTTTTTTTGTGTGTGGGAGGGTGAAGTGATGATGATGGTGGTGGTGCCATTTTTCACAGTGTAGGGAGAAAAATTGGTATGGCTTTGTGGTTAAGTGGTGGAATTACAAATCAGGAATTCCCTGGTTAAAAATTCACCTCTACTATGGACTAAGCGTGTTTCTTTCAGGTTCATTTTCAGTACTTTCAGCAAGGAGATTATAACATGGGATGACAAGATTGTTAGAACAATTATAAGATGATGCATACTTTGAAACTTGAATATGAACCAACTAAGATGATAGGTGTACAATGTTTCATTTTTCTCTTTATCCCTTATGTAGGGAGTAAATTGTCCCACTCTCCAGAGAAAGAACCACCTACTCCTGGGAAAAATCTTGATTGGGAGCATTGAACCTTGTTGAGTCATTTTTTCCTCTCCACCTGCAGAGATATAGTTAGAGATGGACTGGGCCAGAGGCTTTCTTGTGCATCCAACTACAAGTGGAGGTTAACTTGGTAGGTACAAAAAGCAGTGCTTATCTTGTAGTGACACCTGGGTTGGATCTCCCTCACAAGGGAAGTCTGGTTGGCTCCATTCCTGTTGAGTTCTCAAGACAAAATGAAAACTGTATTTCACATGCCTTTCTAGCTTCTAAAATTGTTTTTAGAATATTTTCTAACTATATGTTTTACATTTCTCTTTTGCTTTATGTATATATGACTTTACTGGCTTTTACTGCATATTGCTTTGAGAGCTCTAGTGGGTAGAAAAGCAAAACATTAATTCTTTTAATATTAATACTAATAATAACAATGAAGACAAAACTTTCAATTTCAGAGAGTGAAAACACACATAAACAGTTGGCCTAAAGATGAAACATAATACAGTAAAGAACATCAATATAGGAGACTACATAGTAAATGAAATGGTAAAAATGGATACAACTGTATACTCATTTGAGATCATTTTGAATCCTAAACACACAGCTTGCCTGTGTTAGCAAGTACTGCATAATTACTAGAAGTTGTATGGAATTCTATGAGATTTATATTTCAGATTAAATCTTGTAGTATATAGAGAGCTAGGGTGATGTAGCGGTATGAGCATTAGACTATGACTCTGGGAACCAGGGTTTGAATTCCTGATCAACCATGGAAACCTCTGGGTGATCTTGGACAAGTCACATCCTCTCATCCTCAAAGGAAGGCAAAAGCAACCCCCCTCTGAACAAATCTTGCCAAGAAAACATCATGGTAAGTTTGCCTTAGAGTTGCCTAAATCGGAAATGACTTGAAGGCACAAAACAACATATAGAGACAACCCCATGGAACCAAGTAATCACCTTGTCCCTAAATCCAGGCTATGGACCTTATCACACGAGCACAATTTGAAGTTATCCCAGGGTCATTGTGAAGACAATGCAGGAGCAATCATGGGGTTTCAATCAGGAGCCAGGTTAAACACAATTGGGGGACATTCCAAGGTTAGGTAAATCCTCTTTCCCCCCCGAATTTACCTAACCCTGGAATGACCCTGGAATGCCTCCCAACTGTGTTTAGGATGGCTCCTGATTGTGTTTGGCGTGTGATAAACAAACCTGAAACCCCATGATTGCCCCTGCATTGCCTTCACATTGACCCTGGGATAACTTCAAATTTTGCTCGTGTGATAAGGGCCTATGTGTAAAAGGTTGAAGCAAGTAAAAAAGTATTCTTAAAGTTTTCTTCTTTACATACTATAGCAAGCCACAAAGTAAAGATTCATGCTTGGTCTACAGAGCAAATTTATGAAGAAAAAAACTGGTCGCAGTTTTGAATTCTAATGTATATGCAGAGATGAAAATTTAGGAACAGCTAGTCTAATTAAAATACAAACACTTTACCAGAGTTGTAAGATCTATGATTAGGTAGTGTGTCTGCTGTCCAGAGAAAAGAAAGTTCAAGGTCCTCACTCTCTCTTTTTATGAGTCTTTACCTTTAGAATGCACATCCCTTCAAACCACATGCTTCACACAGAATGCCCCCTGTAAAACAGGGCACATGACAAATGTATATTAAAACTACTGCTAGAGCTATGAAGAATTTATTATTCCAGAGAAAAGTAGAGTATATGACAAAATTTATCTTTTGTTTTTTATAAAAGAAATTGTTGTTGTTAACTGCCTTTGCATGGATCTCGACCCCTGGCGAGCCTGTCAATGAGACATCTCCAAGTTTTACCTCTACTGCTCTGCCCAACTCCTGCAAACTCATTTGTGATCTCTTTAATAGATCCCATCCATCTAGCATGAGGCCTTGCTCTTTTTCTACTTCCCTCCACCTTTCGTAGCAGTATTGTTTTCTCAAATGATTTATGCCTTCTCATGATGTGTCTGAAGTATGACAGCCTAAGTTCTGTCATCTTGGTTCCCAGGAATTTTTCTGGGTTGATCTGCTCTAGGACCCATTTGTTTGTCTTTTTGGCTGTCGATGGCATCCTCAGCACTCTTCTCCAGCACCACATCTCAAATGAATTTTCTTCCTATCTTCTTTCTTAACAGTCTTAAGGCTCTCGCATCCATACCTTGTAAAAGGAAATACAGTGGCTTGTATGATTTTAACTTTTGTATTGAGTTGTACATCTTGGCATTTTAAGATCTTTTCTAGTTCTTTCATAGATGTCCTTCCCCATTCTCAATATTCTTCTGATTTCCTGGTTGAAGTCCCTGTTCCTATCAATGTTTGATCCCAGATATGAGACCTCTTTTACTATTTCTATTTCCTCATTGTCGAGTTTGGATTTCTGCAAGTTCTCTGTGGTCATTATTTTTGTTTTCTTTATGTTCAACAGTAATAAATACTGATATGGTCAGTGGTGTGCAAACTAAGCTGGATGGGTTTGTGCTCTCCTTACATTAACAAAACTTGAGAGTACTCATATTTCTATGGATTTCTATGGAAGAGCAGATGTCAGTAGCAGTTAGGAAAGATTTTTAAACATCTTTGGCTAGTTTGTCAGAAGTAAGTGGCTCTTGGTTATCATCAACTAAGGTTACTGATAGGTACTTTACACAGGCCACCCTATTTTTCTCTGTAAAAACAACATACTATATTGTCCACATTTTCATCAACATAAATCACATGATGTACAAACTTCTGTCTTTATGAAAATCCAATTTCTGCAGCTTTCCAAGCTCTACTATCATATCCTATTGGAATTGAGTGATGGAATGCAACACGAAATAAGCATGTCATACAGTAGCTGTGGTTTCATTAGCAGATTAGATTAATTTTGGGATCCCTTCCAACTTTAAGGTTCTATAGGATTATGTAGCTTTACATGATGGAATTATAAGGTTCAAATCCCAGCTTCCTCATAAAGCTCATGTAGTCACTATGAGCCAACTGCAACCTCCTAGCTTAGCCTACCCACAGGAGTGTTATTGGGATAAAAAAGTATTCTCTAAGCACATACCACAGAGAAATAGTATTCTACTTCCTTCACACTCATTGCTTTCAGGAAAAAGCCCATTAGCTTTAAGGCAGAGGAGAAAGGGATGTGAGGTATAATATTCTGTATTGGTGATGAGCTTCAGACATGCCTGCTTGTTCTTGAAATCTGGCATTCTCTTTTCTTGAAGTGCCCATGTCCCAAGATACAGGATTTTTGGTATCCCATTCAATCTACATAAAATACAAGCTTTCCAGCCTTCAGAAAAGAGAAATCACTTAAAATAAGGCACACCTGGCAAGCCTAAAGGATAAGGTTTCAGACCCTCAAATAAGGGATATTCCTTATAATAATGCATACCTGGCCAACTCAGTGGTTGGAGATTACTCCCCAAATCAGAAACTGTTTCCTCTTTTGAATTAAATGAACAATTTATTTCGTGCTCAATGTCTACACTGTCATTTATGATCAAAGATAAACTTTCAGGGCTTTAGATAGCTGAATTTTGCCTTTTTGGTCCTTCTGTTTCTGACAATCCAAAATGATCAAAAGTCTATTATATTAGAGATGTATACAGCTGTAATTGCCTGGTGTGTGTGTGTGCGCGTGCATGTGCGCATGCGCATGGTATGCAAGGATTAATGTTATTTTAAATGGATCTACAGATCTCTATAGCATTTGTCATCCCTGATTGTTGTGTATCACTCCCATTTTTAAATAAAGCCCATACCTTAATGATTCATTTCTAAAGTTTATGACATTTATTTTTAATAACTAAGCATTAAAATGATGACAATTCTATAGGAGACACATGTGGCTAGCAGCAAATGCCTACAAATATAATTTTGAAACTCAACATCTGCCAGCTGTATATTCTAAGTTCTAACATTTATATTCATGGCTTGTTTGTTTTTTTAAAGGAAGTTAATCATCACACTAGGCTAACATAGTTTTAACAAATCAGGTGTTTTCTTAAGCAGGTAACCCTGGTGCAAATGGTATGGTCACCATGTATCATAGAATCATAGAATCATAGAATCATAGAGTTGGAAGAGACCACTAGGGCCATCCAGTCCAACCCCCTGCCATGCAGGAAATCCAAATCAAAGCATCCCTGACAGATGGCCATCCAGCCTCTGTTTAAAGACCTCCAAGGAAGGAGACTCTATCACCCTCCGAGGGAGTGCATTCCATTGTCGAACAGCCCTTACTGTCAGGAAGTTCCTCCTAATGTTCAGGTGGAATCTCTTTTCCTTTAGCTTGCATCCATTGTTCCGGGTCCTGTTCTCTGGAGCAGCAGAAAACAAGCTTGCTCCCTCTTCAATATGACATCCCTTCAAATATTTAAACAGGGCGATCATATCACCTCTTAACCTTCTTTTCTCCAGGCTAAACATCCCCAGCTCCCTAAGTCGTTCCTCATAGGGCATGGTTTCCAGACCCTTCACCATTTTTGTCGCCCTCCTTTGGACACGCTCCAGTTTCTCAATGTCCTTTCTGAATTGTGGCGCCCAGAACTGGACACAATATTCTAGGTGGGGCCTGACCAGAGCAGAATACAGTGGCACTATTACTTCTCTTGATCTAGACACTATACTTCTATTGATGCAGCCTAAAATAGCATTGGCCTTTTTAGCTGCCGCATCACACTGTTCACTCATGTTCAACTTGTGGTCTACTTGGACTCCTAGATCCCTTTCACACGTAGTTTCATTCAGCCAGGTGTCACCCATCCTATATCTGTGCATTTTATTTTTCCGCCCTAAGTGCAATACCTTACATTTTTCTGTGTTGAATTTCATTTTGTTAGCTTTGGCCCAGCTTTCTAGTCTATTCAGGTCATTTTGAATCTTGATCCTGTCCTCTGGGGTATTAGCTATTCCCCCTAATTTGGTATCATCTGCAAATTTGATAAGTATGCTTCCAATTCTGTCATCCAGGTCATTGATAAAGATGTTGAATAGCACTGGGCCCAGGACAGAGCCCTGTGGGACCCCACTGGTCACTTTTCTCCAGGATGAAAAGGAGCCATTGTTGAGCACCCTTTGGGTTCGGCCAGTCAACCAATTACAGATCCATTTAACAGTTCCTTTGTCTAGCCCACATTTTACACGCTTGTTTGCAAGAATGTCATGGGGAACTTTGTCAAAGGCCTTACTGAAATCAAGATATACTATATCCACAGCATTCCCTTCATCTACCAAGCTGGTAATTTTATCAAAGAAAGAGATCAGGTTTGTCTGGCATGACTTGTTTCTCTGAAACCCATGTTGACTTTTTGTGATTATGGCATTGCCTTCTAGATGTTCACAGACTCTCTGTTTAATGATCTGCTCCAGAATCTTTCCTAGTACTGATGTCAGACTAACTGGACGATAATTGTTGGGATCCTCTTTTTTCCCCTTTTTGAAGATGGGGACAACGTTTGCCCTCCGCCAGTCTGCTGGGATCTCTCCTGTTTTGCAGGAGTTTTCAAAGATTATTGCCAATGGCTCCGATATTACATTTGCCAGTTCTTTTAATACCCTTGGATGGAGTTCATCTGGTCCCGGAGACTTAAATTCATTTAGATTAATAAGGTGTTCCTCTACTATCTCTTTACTTATTCTGTGCTGAAATTCCCCTATTCTGTCCTCTGCTCCATTATCCTCAGGTTGAGCACCCTTTGCCTTTTCTGAGAAGACTGAGGCAAAGAAGGTGTTGAGTAACTCTGCCTTTTCTCTGTCTTCTGTTAGCATTTTGCCATCTTCTCCACGCAGTGGCCCTACTGTTTCCTTCTTCTTCCTTTTGCTGCGGACATATCCAAAAAAGCCCTTTTTATTGTTCTTAACCTCTCTAGCAAGCCTGAGTTCATTCTGTGCTTTAGCCTTTCTGACTTTACCCCTACACATGCCTGCTATTTCTTTGAATTCCTTTTTTGTGATTTCCCCCTTTTTCCATTTCTTATACATGTTCCATTTCAAACTCAGCTCGGTTGAAAGTTCCTTAGTCATCCATCCTGGTTTCTTGAGACACCTCCTGTTTTTCTTTCTCACTGGAACTGTTTGAAATTGTGCCTTCAGTATCTCCCTTTTGAGAAAGTCCCATCCGTCCTGAACTCCTTTATCTTTTAGTATTTCTGACCATGGAATTGCCCTCAATACTTCTCTAAGTTTACTGAAATCCACTCTCCTAAAGTCTAGGATGCGTGTCTGACTCTGCCTGGCTTCTCCTTTCCACTGTATTACAAACTCCAGGAGAACATGGTCACTTCCACCTAATGATCCCACCACTTGCACCCCATTAACCAAGTCATCCTTGTTGGTTAGGATCAGATCTAAAATAGCTGACCCCCTTGTTGCCTCTTCCACCTTTTGGACCATGAAATTGTCTTCCAGGCAAGTGAGGAATTTGCTAGGCCTTGAGGATTTTGCTGAGTTTGACTTCCAACAAATACCAGGATAGTTGAAGTCGCCCATCACTACTACATCTCTCTTTTCTGACTGTGTGGTCATCTGTTCTAGAAAGATATCATCCAATTCCTCAGTCTGACTTGGGGGTCTGTAGTAGACTCCCACCGTAACATCCTTGTTGTTTCCCTCCTCTTTAATTTTGTAGCAACTGTTTCCATCCAAAAGACTTGTATGTGCCATAAAACACTGGGCAATCTGTTAGATTAAAAGTGGTCAAAAGTCATAAATCTCAAAGTCATCAACCTTTGATGAAACAAGTCCCTCCAGCAATCCTATATATATATATATATAACATCTTTGCCTTTTAGGGGCTACAGGAGCACAAAGGAAACTTAGGACCTGTCTGCATAGGTCAAAAGGCCCTTTACCTGCCCTCATTTCTAATTTCATCTTGTTCGGAAAACACACATCTCAAACCTTGGTTCTGATGCGAGCAATCCGGATGACATCTGGTATGTTTTGCCCCATAACTGGGCTATAACTTCCTTAACACACATTTTTAAAAGTTACCTGATACTCTGGGTCTTCCAGAAAAATTGAGAGTCCACTGTTCCTGCACTGAGACAGATGTCTGCAGGAGTGTCCTGTTGAGCTACCTGGCATGTTTGCTGCCACTGCAAATCACTCATTCTGAGGTCAAAACAAGGTGCCCAGCCATGTTGTCTATACTAGGTAACTCACTGTGATCTAAGCAGCAAGCAACCCACTGTGGTAGTGCATAGGTCGTACAGCATGGGATGCCCATGCAGATAGCTGCCATGGTGCAAGAATGGAGAGCCAAGTAATAGAGGACAGTTGGAGCAGTTGAGGGGCCAGGATACTCTGTGCGGCCCTTGATGCTCCTACATTGTGTTTTTAAGAAGGAAACCGGATGCTTCGGCAGGATCAGGCAAACTGAGACAGACATGTCATTAGCAGATTTACAATGCCATGAATGGACAACTAATGGTTACTTTTTATTATTATACTCATGCCCTGGAGTCCTGGTGGCGCAGTGGTTAAATGCCAGTGCTGCAGCCAAAACATTGTGAGTTCAATCCTGCAGGGCTCCAGGTTGACTCAGCCTTCCATCAGTCAGTAAAATGAGTATCCAGTTTGTTGGGGGCAATTGGCTTACAAACTGTAAACTGTTTAGAGAGTGCTTAGTGCTATAAAGTGACATAGAAAGATAAGGGTTATTGCAATTGCTCATGCTAATACTTGACTGTACTCAGGCTTAAATTAGTCATGGCTAATGTCTCCCATTAATTTCTATGAATCTATTCTAAGCACAACAGCCATCATAGGATAGTGGTTAGAGCACTGGACTATGATTCTAGAGACCAGGGTTCAAACTCTGCTCAGCCATGGAAACCAACTGGGTGACCTTGAAGGTCACACTCTCTAAGAAGCAAACCTCCCCTGAACAATCTTGCCAGGAAAACCCTATGACAGGTTCCCCTAGGGTTGCCTTATGTTGGAAATGACTTGAAGGCATACAACAACAACAAACTCTAAGTAAGATTAACTCTGGATCCATTGCATCATTTTATTTTGCAAAAGGGAATGAAGAAAGGACACTTAGGCCCATTCCGCATGGGCACTCTAGTACGTGCTCGGCACGTACTAGGGTTAGGAAGGGGCGTCCTTTCTGAACGCCCCTAACCCTAGTACACGCTGAGCACGTACAAAATGACGGCACCCATTCTACATGGGCGCCACCATCTTGACATAGCGTATGCTTAGCATCCGCACATTTTGCCACACTAATGACACCGCAAGTGCACCATTGGTGCCTTGCGGCATCATTAGTGCGTTGCAAAAAGAAGCCACTTTTTACGGCTTCTTTTTGCTGCTCAGAGGAGTCGTGTGGTTTGGCTGCTGAGGCTCCTCTGCGCAGCAAATGAGGGCGCTTTGCAGACTGCCCTTTTGGGTGGTCTGTAAAGTGCCTTAGCCTAAGGTGTGTGATTTTTATGCTTCAGATATCAAATAATTTGGTTTTCTTGGGGCAGAAAGCAAGATGATTAAGGATGAAATGGCATTTGCTGCTCCCTTTGAAGCTGCAAGATGTCTTGAAGGGGCCTTGGCCCCTGGAAAAGCATAGAGGGAACAGTTTCCCCTTGTTTATCCCCAGAATCTTGCATCAGAGATGTTTTTGCTTTTCATTACGGAGCTTCTTTTACATTGTTTCATGTAAAGAGCTTGGGAAAATGGCTCCCCCCCCCCTTGGAGTAGTCTGAAAAATTACTTTTCCAGGTTCTATTGTGGTGGTGGTGGTGGTGGTGGTGCTGCTAATAATAATAATAATAATAATAATAATAATAATAATAATAATAAATTCTTTCCAAAACTTGCCTACTGCAAGCTTGCACACTTTGTACAGCACATTGGGAAAAGCCTGACCAAAGTCCTATCATTTTCCAGCAGACTAAGAAGGATCCTTAAAAACTTTTAGCCCTAAAGATTTTTCCAGTGCACAATATAAAGCATACAGTTAAGTTAATCCATAGTTCTTCCCACAGTGTTCCTCTTTTGTCTTAGTACAGCCACAACCATGTACCTTTGACAGAATGACAATTACTCAAGTCACTCTTGACTCCTTGCTGGGATCTGGGATGGATTTATCAAAAACAGTACATGAGTGGAACCATTTATAGTTTACAGGCAGGCACACATAACTTTCCACATTCAATCCCTGGCATTTCCAGTTAAAAAGGATCTAGGGTAGCAGGACTAAGAAAGGAACATTTGTCTGAATCCCTGGGGAGTTGCTGTCAGTCAAAGGGGATAATGCTAGGCCAGGTAGATCAATGGCCTGACGAGTGTAAGCCAGCTTCATGTGTTCCACTGTACACAAAATCAAGATAAGTGGAGTAGGTCAAAAGGAAAGGAGTTCTTGATTTCCCTCTTTCCCTTGACTTGCCTCTTTCTTGCTCTCTACACCTAACAAAATCCCAGCTGTACCAGTATCATAATCTCAAAATATGTAATAGCTGAATTTAGCCTCACTCTGGGCTGCAGAGAAAAACCAAAGGTCTTTATGTATTCCCACTTAACTTCTGGGATTCCCTCCCCCTAAACAAAGGGTGAGAAGAAGAATGAAGGGTACATGGCTTGTCAGATGGATTAAATCAAGAGGGATGGTAACCTGGCACACTGCCTCATGTACAATTATCAAGAAATATGACCCCGTGGAAATTCCTACGCATGGAAGGCCTTGAACAATGAGAGGATTTAGGATTATATAAATCACAATGGTCTGTAGTATAATCACATGAGAGAACAAACCTGCAAAGCTTATTATACTGAATACCCAGATGGAGAACAACAGTTGTTGCTGTACTAAGAATTACCACTCTTGTAATCAATAACAGCAAAAAAGAACAGTTGGGCAACTTGTTTCTTATTATGTTCACTTAGGCAACGTCTAGATCAATAAAGAGCATTAAGTCTCATACCACTCTCGGCTGTGCATATTCAATTTTCCTAGCGTATGCTGGGGAGGGATTTGGTTGCACATTCTTTAGCAGATAAACACACTTTTCACTTGGAAAGTCATCACACCATTTTTTCGTTCAAAACGTAGCAAAGGATGCAAGATAGGTTTTACCAGATGACATCTATTTTACATATTATTTGGCTGCAAGTTTTTATAAAGTATACTAAACATTGTTTTTGAGAAACTGAAAGCACCACCAGAGTTGTGCATGCTTATTCTGCCTGTCACTTAGATCATATTTATGCCAAAATATCACCTGTTTCATCTAAATATCACCTATGTTATCTGTCATCAAAAAATGATGCAGTTTTGGAATATAAAAAGAACTTGGCTGGATGTTGTCTGGATGAACTTGTCTCCATCCACCTGTGATACCAAGGCATCTCTGAATTTGTATGCTTCCTTCCCTACTCTTTCCAAACACATAGACAAAATCAGGAGTTGCTGTCTATTCCAACATGGGCTCAACACCTAGTTAAAAAATAAGTATCAAACCATCTAGCTTGGATATTGCATGATGAAGAGAGGAAGCTCTCCTGAACTTCTGAACTCACCATGTGCAGACAGTGATTCAGTAACACAGAAATCTGTCTCTCTCTCTTTCTAATATATATATGATAGGTCAACAACGATTTATCAAGGTGATACTGGGAAGTTCAAGTGCAAGCACTCCAGCTTGGCCTCATGACAGGTGTGTATGGACTTTCAATCAGTAGATAATACACTGTGTGCTTTGCAAAGAGAGGCAGTCCTTCCTACCAGATTGGTCATCTAGTTAAAGAAATCTTAGTTGATTATGTGTTGCAATCATGAATAACAACCTGATCAAATCTGCATATAATTTTGATAGAGACAAAGCCATTATATAACAAATAGCATGCTACCTTTGTTTATACATGATGCACATAATATCATAGCACACATCCTCTTAAAAGACATGTTCCCTTGTGTATGAGAGAAAAGGAACACTACTTTTAGCCAATGCTGCCCATCGTTGCTTACAAGCAAATGTGTTAAAACAATATGTGTGTGTGTGTGTGTGTGTTTTAAAGAAGGTGTTGAAGAATTAATTGGGGACATAAGGAAATTTAATCTAAAACTGTAGTCATTTAATCCACTCGACAATCTGAAAAAATGTTTCACTCTTAAGGGAACCGAAAGGTTGAAGAGTATGTGGGCAAAGGTATCTTTCTTTAAAACAACAACAACTGAACTACAATGTAAAGACAATTAATTGAATAATCTAAAAGAGTTACAATAGACATGGCACACAAACCAGTACATAAAAACTGTCCCCTTTCGCTATAGTAAAAAAGGAAAAAGGTATAAATAAATAAAACCCCACATTACTGTGTGCGCGTGTGTGTTTTAAGATAATGTTGATCTTCCAATCTGATGACATTAATTTTGTATAAATAAGTCCCCTAAGGAATTTCGTTAGTTAATGATCATATTGAGATCTTGACTAAATTAGTGACATCTATTAAACAAAGTGCTCCTTAGGAATGTGATAATTGTACTGGAACATATTGATTCAGGTTTTATTAACTCCATTCCTAATGTAACACAGCAGTGATTGCCAAACCCAACACTGTTCCATAGTTCCATAGCCCCAGATAAATATTTCATGTAGGTAATAGGTGTAATTATATAGTGGGGAAAGTGGTCATTTCTACATAAGGTCACATTAAAACTCGTCAGAGGATGGTGAAAAACCTTTACATTGTAACTATATCACTTGAGCAGTGGAAGTGTTTAAAGGTCTCTTGCCAATACACAGAAACACGGCCCGTTTATTGCAGCATTAATCATACATACAATACTTCCAGTAAAATGGAATGCAGAAAAGAATGATGAATTCCTACCAATTCCAATAAAGATCACTTTGTAATCATCTTCCTTCAAGGCACTGAGTGTCAATCCTTCTACTGAAAGGCTTCTGCCGCAAATTATCTGAAAGGACAATATTTGGAAGCTCATCATAACTGGATCAGTCAGTTTGAAGCTCAAATTATACAGAAGCTTTGAAAGAGTCATCAAATCAATCATTTAGGAATATAAAACTCCATTTAGGGCCAAAAGAGATTTTCAAGGACGATCTTGATCCTGGAACCAAATCTGGAACAAAACAGTAGGTGAGCATAATGCAAAGACTCCTAAAAGAACGTCAGTCTGTTTCCAAATGCAACAACCAAAGTAAGGCTTGTTCCTTGAAGCAAGTGTGGTTCCCCACCCCTGTCTTTTTAGACTAAGGAACTGAAGGTCCTTTGCCATTTATCAGCTAATCTGTATTCTGTCTGAGGTCCTGTTACCTGAGTGGACCTGAGTACAAATGCTGATGATGGTGAAATCCAGAAAATTCGAAGTTAATAACAACACTCCTCTTAAGCATTGTTAAATACTGGAATCTCAGGATATTTATATGGGGAAATGAGCAGGATCTTTGGAAATCTTTTATATGCAATCATAGGTATACAAACAAGTACCATGCCTTTAGGGTGCTTTATTTTCATCACATTATATTACATTGCATGTAAAGCATCATACATTCATTACATTACAGGATAGGCAAGTCAGATGTTACACTTTCATAAGGACTGAACCCACAATCTCTCTGACTCTTTAGCAGGCTTCTTAATAGTTAACATATGGAGGAATATTGTTATCTTATACAATATACCTTAGTCATATATCCATTAAGAATACCGTATCTTCTGTTGAGGAACTATACATCTCTAAAGAGGAATCCAAGGGGTTAATCTCTTGGAGTATCCTTAAATCTAACAGCACCCTTTACATATCTATAAATATCTGTAATAGGACTCTATTGGGATAAATAAGGGAATTATCTATTTTTAGCATAGCCTTGTTGTTTTTATTACCAGCAGTATCACATCAGCATGTTGGGACAGTTTATCAGTTATCAGAAAGATCATGGCTTAAAGGCTATATTGCAGCCTTCTCTTCACATGGCAGAGACTGGCAAAAGGAGTGTAATTGCGATCTCCTCTTGGTTTCTTTAATTCTCTCCCTAGCCTCAGTCTAGTGTATCACCTGTCCAATAAAATAAAAGTGCTGATGGTGCCTCATTTATCCAATCAAAACAGAGATCTTAGATTTGAGATCACTCCTGGTATGGTTGGAGTCTTTGGCTGGCTGCTATCCTGACTGCATCAGCCAGTGCACCTGCTGGGAGATGTACTATTGGTTATATCTGCTCATGTCTCAATGCTGATAGAAAATGAGGTATTCCCATCTCTTTATTCTCATTTGAATAGGTGCTCTGCCCAGAATTAGCTTGGTGTTTTGTTCCCAGTGACACACAAACACACAAACATAGCTTACTGCCTTATATTTTATACTCCAAATGTTATAATCTATAGGTTATAATCTGAACTCTATCATATTTCCAAGCTTCAGAGTTGGCAAACAAATCAGCCCACTCTATAACACTCCTGTATCAATTTGGGGTGATTTTTTTTAAGGGAATAGTTGCATGCTTCACCATATTAAGTAGGGCAGGTCACTGGTGTCAATGTGAGTTATGGTTTTCTCACTTATGTTGTTCTGTTTATGAGATTTCCTCCCCAGAAAAGTTTGTCTGGCATCAACATTGTTCTTCCCATTATTAGAGCATAAAGATTGCAATTTTAAGATGGTAGCTGAAGGCACCAAACAACAAAATATACCGTCACATTTCATATTTAATATTGTTTTTGTAAACAATCACAGATCATTGATGAAAAACTATGCAATATCCCAAGATTCAGCACAAGGCCTTGGCCCCAATGGGTAATCCACTGAGTCTAGACTCTTCACATATTCCATTGATATACCATGCACCCTTGGTGTCTGTTGGGGGGGTTGGTTCCAGGACTCCCTGTGAATACCAAAATGCATGGATGCTAAAATCTCATTAGACACATTGGCAAAGTAAAATGGTGTCCTGTACATAAAATGGTAAAACCAAGTTTTGCTTTTCGGAATTTTGAGAACAATATTTTCAAGCTGTGGATAGTTTAATCTGTGGATGAAGAATCCATAGATATGAAGAGTCGACTGTACACTAGTGTTGGAAAGAATATTGTACACTGGGGATGGAAAGAACATTCAAAATTATTTTTAAAAATAGTTGAAAATATGTTTTTCTGTCTCTTTTCTTTTTTTTAGTATTGAGAAACCCTGACAAGAAATATCTTGGACTAATGAAAGTGTTCACAGTTTGGGACTTATTCTGTGCAAAATTTGCATGTGGTTGTTCTGCATAGAAAACATTATTTTCTGTGCAGGAAACAGCATTTTTGTCATGGAAAATAATATTTCAATGCAGAATTATTCTGCATACAATTTGCACATGGTTGGTTTGCATAGGAAATTTTCTGAATGTAAAATAATATTTCAATACAGAACTATGAATAAAAACCATTTTTATACACAGAAAAATTCTGTAATTCAGAATCTTACATTCTGTGTAAAATTCACACAGGGTTGATTTGGATGTAAAACATATTTTTATATGCAGAAAACAGTAGAAGTTAATAATTCTGCACAGAAATATTATTTTCCACATAGAAAATGCCCAAAGTGCTGAAAACTTTCTCTCAGTGGCAAGAAAATTCCTAAACTAATTCAGTGCTTCTTTTGAGTTCAGTAAACTATATTTAATGAATCTGTAAATCAATAACTATATTTATTAATATAACAAATGTATCCACCAGAATAGCACAGTCTGAATCGTCCTTATCTGAAATGTTTTATATTTCAGATTTTCTCAGATTTTGGAATATTTGTTGCATTGTATATAGACAATGGATATGGGACCCAAGTCTAAACGTGAGATTCATTTATGTTTGCTTCATATATACCTTATAAACAGAGCCTGAAGATAATTTTATACATAATATATTTAATAATTTTGTGCATGAAACAAAGTTTGTGTACACCGAACTATCAGAAAGCAAAGGTATCGCTATCTCAGCCATGCATGTGGCAAATTTTGGATTTAGGAATATTTTAGAATTCAGGATAAGGAAGAGTTAACCTGTAGTTATTTCATAAGGAGTAAGAAATTATGTTTGCAATAACCTAAAATATTGCTAGCTGCAACTATTCTGACCACTAGGCTTTTATCTATGTCTTCACCCATCAGCACAATCCATCCCAAATGCCCAGTACTTATTATTTAAGGTGTCTTTCTGAAACTACTCATCCCACTTGCTACTCCTCCTCTTAACTATCACTCTCTCCCACTCTCCTGTTGTCAGCCAACATTCTTTAACAAGAATATCCTAATTATTTAAATCAAGCAAACCAAAATGCCTCAATTCTCCTTCTGCATCATTTTAGAGGTAGACACTTCCTCAACTCTAGGCTTCTCAGCAGTGGCTAAAAGGCTGGAAATATGTGGGTGACAACAGAAATGTTAAAAGTTTATTAATGTAGTTATTTATTAATTTATATATTTCTCTCAAAATGGGATCCACAGCAGCCTGCAATAATTTTTTAAAAGTCCAACTAAAATTGTTGTGTTGTTGGGTGCCTTCAAGTTGCTTCCAACTTATGGCGACCCTAAGGCTTAAATACCGTAGGGTTTTGGGGCAAGATTTGTCCAGGGGAGGTTTGCCATTGCCTTCCCCTGAGAGCATGGGCCCAAGGTCACCCAGTGGGTTTCATGGCTGAGCAGGGAAATGCTGCCTCCACCTTTTCCTCCTTCCTCCTTTTTTTCCTTCCTCTCTCCTTTTCCTCTTCCTGCTGCAACCTCTGGCTCTTGCTCTTCCTCTGCCTCCCCACGGGCTTGACATCTGCAGATGCTGGAATATGCGGATGGCAAGTCCACAGATAAGGAGGGCCTACTGTAGTCTATATTCATTGGCTCAAAGTATAAATCATTCATCTATATTAATTATTGTATTATATTGCATATAATCACACCCGTACACACACACTGGGGCTGTAACACAAGTAACTCTTAGTAATAGAACTGTGAGCGTAAACAACCTCCAGTGCATTATTAGGCCATGTTGTCTTCTTTATTTGCAAACAATTACTCTGAGGGGGGAAATGCTATCTAGTGGAAAAGGAAATAACTGAATGAGATTCTATCCCATTTAGAGAGGGACCAGGTGAAGACCAGCTAGGCTATCAGGCATTATGAGCACTGCCCCTTTTTCATTATATTAAAAATCCTGTCAACATATCCCCTATTTTATAGGTTTACAATCCTTGAAGAAATTCAGTATAAGTTTTTGCATGCATGTATGATTAGTAAAAATCTAATTACAAAACAACAACAAATCACAAAACAGACAAAGCTACTGCATTTTCAAGTAAATTTAACAATCACAGACACTTTTTAATTAAGGAAATTGTTAATGCACCACTTAGTTAACATAATCCCACCCCCAATACCCAAAAGTGGTAGTCTTCCATGTAGGATTATATTGTATAAGAAAGCTAAGATGGGAAAAACATTATTTTTTTAAAAAAAACACAACACTAATATTTAACTTGCATAAAATGAGAGGGAAAAACAGCAACAATGCTACGTGATTAAAGAAAATCCTTCCAATAGCTACACCGAACCCCTAAAGCCATTTAGGTATTTGTTTCTTACAGACAATTAATCACATGCAGGCAAGCCAGATGAGAACTATTGATTGCCCTTTTCCAAACTAGCGGCATTCAGACAGCAGACAGACAAATGCCCTGAGCAAGAGAAAGCATCTTCCTTCCTCAGCCTGGTGTAGCTTTTAATTGTTCTTTACTAATGTGCATGACATTTTGCTGTTAATCTTTGGCAGAGCTTCGGCTCCTTTTTCTGTGAGGTATACCGAGGCACTTTATATTTTTCATTACCTTCACTCCGAGGTCTTTCATAAGCTGAATTTCGAAATGTACTACATCATATGGGAGCCGGAACTGGGGGATTTCAGATGTACTAGAGAACAAATAAAAAAGAACTTATGAAACATTTGCCAGCTGTTTTTTTTTTAAAGAGAGGGTATTCTGGAGCGATAACTTTTTTTTAAAGGGAAAACTTAAGTTAAAATCCCTGAAAAGAAAATACTAAGTGCATCTTTAAAACAGGGAAAGTCTTGTCTACTTCAAAAAGGAGGAGGGGAGGGGGGAAAAGAAATATGGCAACACCTTTAAAACTAACTTGTTTTTATTTTAGCATGAGCTTCCATGGTATAAACTCACTTCTTCAGATGTAATACTGAGCGGATTATTTAACTACTCTAGTGATAGTGTAGCAAGAATGCTGAAGAATGTTATACAGTCTGTTTATGAGGTAAAGCAACATGATCTACTAACAGTGTAGATCAGGACACATTTTGGATTTATTTTGGATTCTGCAGTTCTTGGAATTTTGTAATTATTATTATTATTATTATTATTATTATTATTATTAACCTTTATTTATAAAGCGCTGTAAATTTTCTTGTTGGAAATATTATACCAAAATGCATACAAAAACTGCTCATTTCAGCATTAAACGAATTTAGAAATTCGTGTCTTGATAGAAAGTACAGTTATAAATGTGTATTTTTCAAGAAAATATGTTCAAAATAATATGTAACTATATTTAACTTTTATGTGAGTTTAAAAACATCAGGTTAACACAGAAAGACAATGGGGGAGGCATTTGAATAAATAGACATGAAGCTAGTATGTAATGAAAATAGAATTATTTGCACATCCCTGCACACAACAGACATATCTTTTTGCTCCCATGGTGTAAATTTTAGAAATAAATGTTAATTTATAAAGAAAGCTGCAAAGAAAAATAAATACATTATTAGATAACTAAGATTATAGTAACTTTTAAACCTGTACTGCCTGATTAAAGTAAAAAAAAAATATGGATCTTTCACTTAGTTTCTTCTGTAAAGTAGCAATGAGTAATTTCAGCAACTTTCTTCCAGCTGAAAAAAAAAGTCTTTAAAAACTACACAATTTTTAAAGGCTATTTGCAATTCAGGATTTATTCTGTGCAAAATTTGTATGTGGTTCTTTTGTGCAGAAATCAGTAGGGTGTGCCCTTAGTATCTGGTGGTGTTTGGTTCCAAGACCCTCCATCGACACCAAAATCTGTGTGTGCTCAAGTCCCATTATATACAATGGCATAATAAAATCATGCTTTTTATATTAAATGGACACATTAATATTTACTTTTTTGAAATTTATTTATTTATTGGAACATTTTCAAGTCATGGATGTTTGAATCCGTGGATGTAGAATCCATGGATATGGAAGGATGGCTTTATTATCTATGTGGTGCCTTTCCTACATGGACAATAATATTTCAATGCAAGGGGAAAATCTTCATTAAACATGTATAACTCTGAAAGTAGAAGAGAAGCTGAGGGGTGGAAGAAGATGTACCGTATTTTCTGGCGTATAAGACGACTAGGCGTATAAGACGACCCCCAGCTTTTCCAGTTAAAATATAGAGTTTGGGATATACTTGCCGTATAAGACTACCCCTCTTCCAACACACACCAAATAAAATTTTTAAAAACCAGATTTGATTTCAATATGGTAATTTTAATTGAAATGCTTATGACATGCAGGTACTTAGCAGGAAAACTTGTTGTATGCAAAGCCTGCTTGAATTGGTCAGCTCTCCCTGCCTGACCAGCCCTCCCTGTCTCCAAGATTTTATTCTACTGTACTTGTACATCACCTCCCTTCCTGCTTTCATATGGTCGCCACATATGGAGGGGATGCGGCCATGGCCATTTTGAGCTCCCCCCACCATATGCGGCAACCACAGATTCTCCAGTCCAGCTCAGAAGTTTCAGCACCCATCCTATAAGACGACACCCGGCATATAAGACGACCCCCAACTTTTGAGAATATTTTCCTGGGTTAAAAAGTAGTCTTATATGCCAGAAAATATAGTATTTGTCATTTTCATCCCAGATCGTCTAGACTGGGCAAATTAAATACTTCTTAATAAATGGGTAAAAAGGAGTAGACAACAGAATGTGACCATTGTCCCTTACATGAAACAGACTGTTTTCATTTGAGACTTTGTGATTTGAAGTGCCTATACTTTTCAATACTGCTTTGTAAGGGATTACAGTCAAGAACTGTACAATACAGAGGCTTTGAATTTTCTCTTGGAATGTTCAGCTATCCGTAATCATCTCAGAATGTTTTCACTAGGGATGGAAAGAATATTTTAAAGTATTTGAAAAATGGTGAAAAACAAGTCAATTGAGCATTGAGAAACTGTGATGAGACAAATCCTAGACTGATGGCAATCTTTGCAGTTCAAGATTTATTCTCTGCACAATTTGCACTTGGTTGCTTTGTAAAGAAATCAGAATTTTCTGCACATGAAACAAATCTTTTCTTCATGGAAAATAGTATTTCAGTAAAGAAGTATTAATTCCTGCACAGAAAATGCTATTTTCTGCACAGAAAATAATGTTTTCTATGCAAACCAAACACGTGTGAATTGTACGTAGAATAAATCCTCAAATACAGCATTTTCTACACAGAAAACAGACTTTAACGCATGGAACATAGGCCCGATACAGACTGATAGAAACCGCTGTGCTGAAGTCAATTTTAGGGATTGGTAGGGCTGGACATTCATATGCGCCCAGCCTTACTAGCGATGCGCTTAGGACAACTTTAAATACCGTTGTTCCGTCCCGCACCCTCAGAACATCTGGGCAGCAACTCCTTAGGGTGCCAGGGGCTAGGCTGTCCTCCACTACGAGGAGGACATTCTCCATCGCTGCCCCGGCCCTTTGGAACACGCTGCCCATAGAGCTCCGCTCGACCACCTCCCTGGCCCAATTCAGAAAGGATCTGAAAACCTTTCTGTTCCATCTTGCATTCCCCGACTAAAGTCCAGTGGGCCTCCTTTCCTCTTCTGTGGCAAAGAGGATTGGCTAACGGGGGTTTTATCCTGTTTTTGTTTTAATATTGTTGTATTATTGTAATGTTGTATTTTATTATGTTGTTAACCGCCCTGATCTTCGGAAGGGCGGTATAAAAATAAAATTTTTATTATTATTATTTATTATAACTTTAAATACCGCTTTAATCCATATGGAGACCCATGATCCTAACACCACCACTTTTTTCTCCCCCTACATGATTCTTTTTTGCCATCTTCAACAGAATGCTTCATATCTTTTACAGCTTTTGGTTGCCCCAATAAATTAAAAGAAACTAAATAATGGAAATATAGGAATATATGAAAGGGCAAAGGAAATGCAAGGAAATGAAAACAAAAAGAGAATAAACAGCTTGAAGAGGAAGGATTTATACTATATTGTGTTTCATATTATGAGTTAAGAGAAAGTGTGAAGGAGGACATGAATAAATCTCAGTATGAAGGAGATTGAGAAATTATTATTATTATTTAATTAGGCATCCAACACATCATCATTTACATTGTACACAAATGTAATCACTCAAAATATAAACCATCTAGCAACTTCAATGAGCAACTTCAATTCTAGTTCTTTCCCTAACTTCTTCCTAGTTCAACCCTTCATCTCAGCTTCATAAATATTCTGTTTACTTCCTTATCTGAAACAGATAGTGGTATAATAATCCCAGAGATTGAGAAATTATTAAATACAAATGATGATCATTTAACAAGTAAAATGTATAAACTACTATTAAGATTTAGTACAGAAAACGAACAGGTAAAAGAGTGTATGATGGGATGGGTAAAAAAATTGGGCCATAATGTACAAATGAGTTAGTGGGAGGACATCTAGGCTAAAGGGCTAGTTGGCTGCCTTGAGCAGGTGGCATAGAAATCATTTAGTAGAGAGAGGCCATTCCTTCATGCCTGTAGATGGAAAGGAGCGGCTAAATCTCATCCTTCCCAGTGGGCTCTGGCAAAGGCAAACTGCTGCTGCTTCTAGATCATGTGTCCATCCTCCTTAATAACTTTTGCCATTTTGATCACACTCTAATGTCCCTTGGCCACATGTGTATGATTTTTAACTGTGAAATGTTAGAGGTATGGAAGGGAGGCCTGCTGATAAGCAATTCAAGGATGTGTCTAAGCAAAGAAAGAAATAATTATGGGGGGATATATATCCATGGCACCCATTTTTGCCCCTCATTGGTGCTGTGCAGCACCTAGAGAGGCTTCTTTTTAGGAGTGCCATAATGTGTTGATGACGCCGCCTCCGGCAAATGCCATTTGGGCATGCGGACGCCTGTGCGTCATCATCGCGCGCCCCAAGTGGGGTGACAGATTGAAAATTGATTATATGTTTTCTTCCAATACATATCTGACTTGCCCATTTATAAATTACATACACAAATACAAATAAGCACAAACTGAATCACAATATACCTTATATGATAAAAGTTTAGTAAGAGTTTGAAGGTTTTTTTTAAAAAAAACTGTTAAATTTTCATGCACACACACATATTTCCTACACCATTCCCTAAACTTTCCCTTAACGATGAGGAAATTGTGTTAGAATGCTTTGTTTCGGATTTTAAGGGCACATCACTTACCTTAAGCCGCCCACATAGTTTTCCTTTTCAAAAATGGTGATATTTGAGTAGCCCAGCCGGGCCAGAAAGGTAGCACAGCTTATACTTGCAGGTCCTGCTCCAAGAAGGGCTATCTTGGCATGGTAGGCTTCAGGCATCTCTTCTGGCAAAGAAGGATTTCTAATCTGTGGTATGTTCATTGCCCTGTATACCTGTGGGGAAAAAACGGTATGAAGGCAGTGAGAATAGCAGTACAAATTCTCCAGTTATGGTGGGCTGAGTTTTAGTCAAGAGAAAAGGGCTATGCTCAAATCTCAATCTGAAGTAGATTCACAACTTGCTACAATTTGCACCACTTAATTCATGTATTGCTACAACTTCCAAAGCATCTCCAGAGAGAGAGAGATATACATTCTTAGTTGGTTTCTTCCTTCCCTGCTAGCTGTTGCGGTCTCAGGGCTCAACCTCCACTCTGCTCTTCCTACCTTCAAGCTACAAGCAAGTAGGCCATATTGAATAGTCTTTGTTTATTTCCCTATGTAAGTGAGAATAATAATCTCATTTAACCTTGATCTGGGAACAGCGTCTAATATAATATTTCTCTCTCTAAGTGTGTGTGTGCGCGCGTGTGTGTGTTTGAATGACAAGCTGTGAGCTACTGTGATTGGCACTTAATGCGTAATTCTTAATGGCATCACTATGGGCCATCTCTAGGTCTCAGGTTTTGGTTTGGAAACCTCAGGGGCTGGGACACTCTAAAACTGGTGACCCATTAATGAAGAATAAGGCAATCAACAGGTAATAAGCAAGATGGCTGCATATTCTGTCCTCTCTCAGAAACAGTATGCCCTGCTCAGTATCAGTTTTGGGAAAATGAGAAGGAGGATACTATTGCAGAAGCAGGGGAGTTTCTGAGTATTCACTATGGGAAATGAGGCTGCCCGACTCACCGAGTTCGCCTGGTTGCCATGGGAGGGGGGGAGCCGCCAAGTGCCGCATTGGGGAGGGCCAGCTTTGGTGACATCCCAGCAGGCCCTGTGTTGGGCCTGCTGGGCCTGCCATTGGCTGGCCAGGATGTGGGGGGGAGTGTGTGCTTCCAGACCAAGCGATGGGACTACAACTCCCAATATGTGCTGGGGGCAGAAGTGCCATCTCATTGGTTGACAGCAGAGGATTAATTGGACTGTCCCTTCCAAATCTAGAGAGCTGTAGGGTAAGTGGTGTTCTGATGAGTACCAAGCTGCTTTGGGGACTCTTAATTCCTATCAACTGCCCAACCATATGTGTTGACCAATATTTAGGCTGGTCATTCATGAGACACCTCTTTAATATAAATGTGGTTTCTAAATGCTTGAAAAATTACAAAATTCTTCATCTATTGCAGGGCTGTATAACATATGCCCCAGGGGGCGCATGCAGCTTGCCAAAGGATTTTGGGCAGCCCACAAGGATGTGCAGTGATATCAAGGCTCCTCCACTGCTTGGCCACCTCCTGAGAGGGCTGGGTGGTGGAGGAGGAGGAGGACAGATAAACGTTCACCCCGCAAGGCTCCTCCTGTGCCCAGCTTTCTCCTGAGATGGCCAGACAGTGGAGAAGGAAGAGGAGCAAACTCTCATCCCCCAAGGTTCCTCCATCGCTTGTCTTTCTCCTGCGGAGGAGGACGAGCAAGGCTGCTCTGATGATCAGCTTTCTCCTGAGGAGGGGACTGTGCAAAAGAGGAAGAGGACAGAATTAATATTGGTGATATTAATTATTAATTAATTTTTAATTAAAACCTATTTGCAGCGCAAAATTTTACCCTATTTTAATTTTGGCCCCTACCTCCTGCCAAGTTGTACAGGTCTGATCTGCTGCCTGATTAGAATGTCCCTAGAGCAAAATATCCTTGGCATATCCAAAATTAGCACAATAAAAGTCAATGTATTTTATGAACATTATATCCGTGCAACTATTTCCTTCATATATGACTTCATATTATATATGACAAGCTATGCTCTACAATATAGTTAACTCTTATACTCATAGATTTGAAGAAATTAGAACTAATCATGACTTTAACCAGTAACTGGGCACTGAGAAAGAAAGGGAAGCACATACATTAATATAATTTTGACCTGTGCCACAGGAGGTCTAACGTGTGCTTGTGTTAATAGTTTGACTCTATTCCACTTATGATCTGGTTCCACTAGTTACCTTGGAAACTGCAACACACACTTTACATCATAAATATACAATGCAGATGGAGTGCAAGTTTCTAATTTTGATATTTGACTGAGAAGCTATGATTTATTTAAATTGTTTCCATTTTTGTGAGTTTACAAATACATGTTTAAAGAAAGCTGGTGAATTCTAAAGAATCAGGAAATGCATTTTTAAAAATGTTATAGATCTGGAGTTTTCGTTTCAGGCCACAGAAGAGTTATATTTTAATTAGCGACTTCTTCCTGCAATACATAAAGATAACTAACTACTTCAGGGGGGAAATGCAAAGGGATATCTCTCATGCCCATACGATTGATACTATACCTGTTTGAGAATTCATGTTGTGGCACCATTTTGCACTCGTGCCAAGTTTATTGAATACTCTTATCATTCATTATGCCCTATAATGCAGTGTTTTGCAAGCAGGCCCCTCTTCTCTTTTCTCCAGGGTCTAATCAGAGCCAGAGATTGGTCCTGTCATTGCCGTCTACCAGAAATGCATGTGTATACATGGAAGGGAGTCCACATGCAGATACGCAAAGCCTTCAGCGTTTAGTCTACTGTTAGGCAACAATGGTGACCTTTGACATATCAAATGTTTTCTGAATTCATCTCTCATCAGCCCTAACCAGGACAGCCAGTAATGAGGATGATGGGAGTTGCAGTCCAATGTTCACAGAGTCATAGTTCCCTAATCCCAGACTGTAGGGGCTGAAGGCCATTCTACATGTTCCCTGATCTGCATGGTCAACAATATACTCACATCATGTGAAACCCTCTAATTACAAAAATAATATTGACACAAAGACACACTCACGTACCAGTTCTATTGAGCATGTAGCTGTTTCATGCATAGCACTGCCAAAAAATTAGAATGATCGTTCCCAGGAGATCCCAGGAGTGAAGATTCTTCATTAAGAGAAGTTGCTAAGTCCTCCTGTACCTCATGCTCTCTCCAAAGAGATGCTAGTGAAGTTCTTAGGACATCAGATGTTGGCCACCCTGATGTTCTAATCATTGGCATAGAATCAGACAACTTCCTTGGAATTTAGTGGAAAGAAGAGATACAGTGGGGTGTCACCAGAATACTGCTGGCACTAAACCCAAACCTCCAGATGAACTCTCCCAATACTTTTGTGTATGTGATAGAATGTGGGACTGAACAGAACACTAAGGGAACCCACAGTTAAACAGCTAAGGCCTGATACAGAGTGTCCTAAAAGGATGCTCTGCTGGAGCCTTCTTTTCTGCTGGCGGGAAGCCACAGCAGATAAACCGCGCAGTTTCCTGCTGGCAGAAAAAGAACCCGCAAAAAGCAGGTTCTTTTCCCGGCGCACTTGTGACGCCCGAGTGCACCAATGGTGCACTCACGACGTCACAAGTGCGCCATGACATGCAGACGCTAAGAATCCATCACTCACAATGGTGGCACCCATCTGTACAGGGCGCAGCCATTTTGACGTACGGAATACGTGCTAGGGTTGTGGGGCATCTTTAAGTGATGCCCTGAGGCAGCCCTAGCATGTATTCATTATGTGCTAAAAGGCCCATCTGTACTGGGCCTAAGATACTGAACAGGAACCCTCCAGCACCACCTTCTGGATTCATTTCTCCTGGAAGGAACAGAACACTATACAACAGTTCTTCCAAGTCCCATCCCAGACAGATGGTCCAGATGGTCAATGATATTAATGGTCAGATATTATGGTCAATGGCATTAAAAGCTGCCAAGAAGTCCAGCAGAACCAACAGGGACACATCTGTGTAAGTCATCTACCAGGGAAACTCTGTCCCATAACAAGGCCTGAACCCAGAATGAAATATTATGTCTCCCCGGAAATATTTTACCTCAAGAAGACATAGTATGGCTTATTTCAGGAGATGTCTTATTTTTATTAAGTATGGTACAACAATCTACATTTATTTAAATATAGTTAAGTCAACTTCTTCTGGAACCTTGTCATAACTCTCCTAACCCAGAATTCCATCCTGAATTTCTTGCGACTCCATTTCCTTTAGAACCATTGGCCCCAATCTTTCTGCTCCCTTCCCGTCCCCTTCCATTCCATGCCGGGCCTATCACTATGTCTTATTTTCAGGGTATGGCTTATATTGCACAACTGCTTAGAAATCCTGCTATGGCTTATTTTATATGTATGTCTTATTTTCGGGAAAACAGGGTAGTTCAAGATTACTTCCAGGGACATCTGAAGTTAGGAGGATATCACATGCGCGATGTCATGGCCAGCCAAGATCAGCTCTCGGAGGATGAGGATGAGCCTCCTCCAGAGCAAGAGCTAATTGAGGCTACACCAGATGGCAATCCTGCTCTGCCAGGTCCCAGCAGTGCTCTCCCAGCCCCAGAGGCCTCTCACTAGCCCAACCAGGTCCTAGTGCTAGTGAGAGGCCTCCTGTGGTGCAACAGCCTAGTGGTGACTCTGGGGAGGAAGCTTGCCTGGATGTGCCTATTACAAACAGAGAAGGGCTGAGAGTGCTTGCAGGCACAGATCCAAGAGGATTGCAGAGAGGCAATTAGCCAACCAGCCTCAGGTGGCACGGGGGAGAGTTTCCCTTACTTAAGCTGTAGAGAGGCCTCCACTCAGTGCCAGAGTTTATTGCATGATCCCTTGGTGTGATTGCTGCTGGCACTGGCTCCTTGTATCTTGACTCCTTGTTGCTTTGACCTCGGACTGGACCCTTGTTATCTTCTGGCTGCTTTGACCTTGGACTGCTTTGACTACTCTGACTCCCGGTATCCAGACTTCGGCTTGGCTTTCGGAATGCTCTGACTTCTGGTATCCTGACTTCGGCTTGGCTTCTTGGACTGCTCTCATACTTACTCCTTGCAAGGTCTGTGTTCTGCTTCCACTTGCTGGGTTAAGCCATTCTTATTGGCGAGTGTCTGTGTGTGCTGGCTGCAGTCTGGGACACGCTAATATCTTGCCCAAAAACATAATATTGGACACTCATTGATAATTGTATATTATGAAGGCATTCAGTGATGGCTTTTTCAATAGAAGCCTTACATCTATCTCCTTGGGTAAGCTGGAATTCTGCCTTGTTGTATGGAGGCAATGACTACCCCCTTGACCCACTCAGGCAGCCCCACTTTGGCTTAGAAGTGCCTGGGCCAAGAAGGGCAAAGATCTAGCACATGTAAAAGCTCTGACATCACCAAGGATCCTGTACATATCTTCAGGATGTTCAAATGGAAAACAAATTACAAGTCAACTTCAAACTCAAGGAGTTAGCCAAAGAAGTAAGCAAGCAGAGTCTTTCCCAGTGGATCTTAAAAAAGGTGATTTGTCCCTTCCCTCTCTAACCTTCTGTGGACTGTCAAATAGGCACTGGAGGAGAATTGGGAAACTTTTCTCAACTGGCTTTTGGCTTGTAGAAAGGTCTGCAGAAGAAGGGGAAGAAATTTCCACTTTGCTGGTGTCCAGCTGCCAAAACAAACTTGGCTTTAGCCCAGAGATAGGACTGTAAGGACTGAGTGAATTCATCCCACATTTAATTTCATTGCCTGAACATTTCATTGCCTGAACACTGAGTTCTTGTCCCCTACAGAAATGCCATCACTCACCTTCAATACTCCTGTAGCAATAATGCAGCCAGGAAAATCTTAAAAATGCAAACAAGTGATTTATTATGGCAACAATGAATAAGATCCATACAAACTAGGGCAGAAAAATAAATGTTTTTAAAACTGTCTGATGTGATCATTAATCTCTTTTGATATTCACAGTTTAATAGAGTGGCTACCCCTCTCCCCATACACATCAACTGGATCTCCAAGCCTGGTTATTTTTACAGAACTCTGGAAACCTACATGTGATCAAGGTTTCTAACTTTCTTCAACACAGGTTTCTAAAGTTCTATTCACATGTGCTCCCCTTTGATGTTTCTGTACTATAAATAATAAAACTTTTATTTATACCCCGCTTTTTGTTAAAACAATCACTACAGCTCCCATGATCCATCTCCCTTTGGGAACTGCAGTTTAACAACAACTGGAGGGCTACTACATGTTATTCACTTCTGCTCTAAGTTGAGAGGCCAAAGGAGCCAGTGTAGTCCACAGTCCAAAGCCTTCTCATATCAAGACTGCAGAATTTCAGTTTTTTCCCCCCAACTATTGTTCTGCCAAAGGCAGGACCACTACGAAAGGAGAAGAAATCCTAGTGTGGCCTGCTGGTGGGAAAGGAGTTTGTTGGTTCTCAGTTCTGCTACATTTCTCTTCTATCATATAGGAGTAACAATTACAGATTAGAAATATTCATAAATTGACTTGTCTCCTCAAAGCAGGCTCCCTCCACTCAACACAGAGGGTATGGTTTTGAAAATATTTTACCTAGAGAAGAAAAAAATCCACAGGCAAAGAAGGAAATAAAGTTCCTATCTCCAGACTTTGTAAACCGTGGTATTTGCATGTAGAATATATTCCGACCCCTAGGTTCATTCTCTCTCACACACACACATAGAGTTATGTATCACCTACATGGCTTGGGTCCAGCTTACATGAAGGAATGCCTCCTCCCATATAATCCTTCCTGCACACTCAGGTCCTCTGGGAAGAACTTACTGCAGTCAAGGAAAATCAGACTGGTGATGACTTCCCAGAGGACCTTTTCCGTTGCCGCTCCAAAAATCTGGAATGACCTGCTGGAAGAGACTCACCCTTGAGGCTTTCAAAAAGGTGATAAAAACAATTCTTTTCTGGTGGGCCTTCCCAGATTGACCTTTGTCCAAACTAGAACAAGTCTGATCCTCTGATTAAATCTCACTACTGTCGCTATGTGTTAACTGATTTTAATTTGTTATTGTGATCTGTATTTATATATGACTTTATTGTAGTAATTTTATTCAGGAAGGGAGGGTGAGGGTTGGGGGGGTTGCGTTTGACTATTTTGTATTGTATTAACTTCTGTTGTTACCCGCCTCGATCTCCAAAAGGGAAGAGGAGGGATATAAATAAATAAATAAATAAATAAATAATAATTATCATCTAAATACTCACTTGCTCACACAGAAGGGGGGAAGGGGACAGCATGAGAGTGAAAGGAGGGAAAAAGGGAACACCCATCCATCCCCTTCCTCTGCCTATGCAAGTGAGTAAATAAAGGAATGCACACACTCTCACTCCTCACACTTCCCATTCTCTTCCCACCCATCCTCACACCCATAAGAGTGAGTTTGTGAGTGAGAGAACATATATGCCCTCCCTCCCTGCAGTCCCCTATCCCTTGCCCCCACTCATGTGAGTGAGCAAAGGAACACATGTGCCTTCCCACTTCACACACTGCCATCCCATCCCTTTCCCTCTTCTGTCCACACAAGTGAGCAAATGAACAAGGGAACTTGCATGCACTCCCTCCTCATGTTTCCCTATTCCAATGCCATATCAGCGAACAAGCAAGTGCACGAGAAAACACATGCATGGCTGGGCCCAGCCACCCCATCAATTTGATTTCCTCCCAGTGGTGCCAGTGTTACCCAAGTCCCTGCTGAAAATGCTCTAAGGCAGCAGTGGAGGGGGCAGCAAATAAAGTAACGACAAATCAGTGAATGTTGAAGCTACAAATGTGGAGGGGTGATTGTGTTATCTAGTCCTGTATATACCTCTTGGTAATTTCTCCTTGAATAAGTCTGCTTTCAGATGGCATAGTCACACTAATGGATAAATTCTTGCTCTCAGTCCTGTGCCCCCACCCAGTCCATAATAACCTGCACTACAGGTCCAATAAACTTTCCACAAACATCCTACTACATTTTATTTTTTCTTTTCTTAAATCAAGACAGGGGATTAGTCTGGTTTACTGTGCAAGGTCATCTTACAATATTCTAACTGTCGTATCCCCCCCCCCCAGTAAAACTGGTAAAGCATGGGGCTGCTTTGCAGAGCTAGAAAATAACTTACATTATCTCAGTAATATGAATATAATGATGAAGTACTTTTTGTACAGAGTGTATGTGTGAATTAAGTGCTACACTAGAAAACCTACATTTTGGGGTACACAAATGATAGTCCAAACAGAACTGCACTAAAATCTTGGACTGCTAATTGTATTTTAAGTGGTATTAAGAATGGCAGGTCACGGATTGCAGAGTATAGATGAGAAAGCCCATCTATAAGTTACTTGTGAATAGTGACCACTTGTTCACCAGGAAAGATTAAACATAGAAATTCAAACAAAAGGGTCTCTCTTGAGACAATAGTTCATTTCTTCATTCATTGACCTAAAATACAGAAAGGTTTGAAGAGGGCATTTATCCCAAAATATTTGCACATGTGCCTTGGCTCTTGAATTCTACACGAGATAGATAGATAGATAGATAGATAGATAGATAGATAGATAGATAGATATAGAAATATAGGTATAGATAGTTTCTTAAGAAAAGATAGGAACTTGGGGTAAGGATTAATTGACTGGCTCATTCAAGAAGTTTTCCTATCCTATCTTTCCGCTCCTGTCATGAACACATCCTATCCTTCAAACATACACAACACTCACTATTATTTCCTATCATTTGACAAATTATTTCTGATGAAGAGTTAAGAGTATTCAACCAATGCAAGTTTTGTCCAAATCTGCCAAAACAATTGATATCTCTGTAAAAATAGCACTGTATTTTGCAAAGATAATGTGCACAATAAATAAACAGTAAACATTTGTCAAATGCACAGACAATTTCCACATCCTCAAACACCCATAGGGCAGTTTAAACAACAGCAGGAAAATGTCAGAAATACAAGATGCTAATCAGCAATAATCATTTGTATTTGTGGCACCTTGACACTGAACATTTGCGCTTATCCTCCTGTGGTGCCTCCATGACGTCTTGTTTTGTTCTGTGTTACTGCCATATCCAACCAATAAGTCCCCCACCCTATGCATTTAATCTGCTAGCACAGTGTGTTTTCAATTGGTCTGTAAATCTTGAACTGCACAAAATGCAAGACTACAAATGATTTAAACTGCCATGCTGAAGACAAAGGTATTAACCCAGCTTAATTTGTTTATTACAATACAGTTAAATACTTGGGCAGGTGTCCTATTGAAATCTTAGGGAAGGTTGCACAAATATTTGAGGCTGCAGCTCAAAAGCCACTTTAAGTTACTGGTAACATTACAAGCCAGTGTGAATAGTGGTTTGAGCATTGGACTACAATTCTGGAGTACAGGATTCATTTCCCCACTTGGCCATGAAACCCATTGGGTGACTTTGGGCAAGTCACATGCTCTCAGCCTCAGGGGCAGGCTATGGCAAACCTCCTCTCAACAAATCTTGTCATGGATCATAGAATCATAGAGTTGGAAGAGACCACAGGGACCATCCAGTCCAACCCCCTGCCATGCAGGAAATCACAATCAAAGCATCCCCAACAGATGGCCATCCAGCCTCTGCTTGAAGACCTCCAAGGAAGGAGACTCCACTACACTCCGAGGGAGTGTGTTCCACTGTCAAACAGCCCTTACTGTCAGGAAGTTCCTCCTAATGTTGAGGTGGAATCTCTTTTCATGCAGTTTGTAGGAAACCCATGATAGGTCACCATATGTCAGAAAGAACTTGAAGGCACACAACAACAACAACACAAAATGTGCCTCTTTTTTATTTTAAGAAACTAAAAAGGAGATGGAGCTTAAAAAGAGAAAGACTGTGCTGTAGAACAGTTTCTTAGTGAGAATGGGGCCTAAATATGAGCATATTATGTGCATTGCACATTGAGAAAGGCAACTTCACCAGATCCTGGGGCCAATTCTAAACCCCACGTCAAGACCTGTCCCAGCCATGTCACTCACTCCTGCCAAAATCAGAAATGGGCATACCGTAAGTATTTCCTTTTGAGAGCAAGAGGGAAAAAAACATGTGGCAGTCACAGGTCTGGTTTTAAGCCTGAATTGCACTTCCTGGAAGCTTCTTCTCTATGAATCCATTTTTAAGTATGAAAAAAATCTGCCATAGAGGAGGAATTCCAGAGGCTGTAAAAATGGGAAACATGTGGCCCACCTATACTACACTACACAGCCTGTTGTTGCTGTTAACCGCCCACGAGTCCACCTACATAGTTTAGGATATGTCAATACTTTTCAAGAGCTGCAGCAATGCAAAAATGCAGAGACTTGATAATGATGCAGCAGCTGTTAGGGAAAACATTGCACATATACCGGCCATCTCATTGAAAAGCCCCTGATAAGTTTAGGAAGGACCAAGTAGTTCCTTTGAACACAGATTGAATGCTGCTGAGACAGGCCAATGGCTCAGTCCTTGGGGATCCCAGAATTCCACAGGACAGAACCAAAGCAGTTAAAGTGGAATGATAGTGCTATCATTACTTTAGTGTGAATGGGCCACAGAGCTTTTAAATTTTACTTTTTCAAATAAAATGTCAAAATTGCTCATGCTGTGGCCATGCTGGGTGAAGGATTCTGGGAGTAAAGCAAATTTTCCAAGCTCTAGGAAAGGAAAAATCTTCTAAACTCAGTCCCAGTTGCCTATTGAGATAATAAGTAATTATATTCAAAATGCTTTGGGCTACAACAGTCAATCTTCTTTCTGATAAACTGCTCTGCAGCACTTTTTAAGGTCCTCATCCAGGTCCTCCTCCCATTCCCCCCATCATTCATTTGTCAATGCAGTTTATAGCAAGAGTATAAGCTCCACATTTTAATTTTGAAAGATTTCATCTGCTGAAGAGAACAAGAAATTCTTCCATCTTGCATGCTTGGAATACAAGAAGGGCATTACAAAAAAAATGCATTATGAATATAACAGATTGCAGTTTCTTATCATTTCTATAATATATGAAACAGTCATTAAAGGACACACAGAAAATATCTAAATTTTACAACAGTTATGAGCATGAGCAGGGTATAAATTTTGTATGTATTTTAAGTATATATTTGTGTGCATATATATTTCAATGCATTTTAAATTATGCAGAACTACCACGTTGCTCAACTATATTAGAACCCTTGATACCAATAGATCACTTTAAATAAACTTAAAATTCTGTGATGAAAACCATTCTGAGCTATTCATCCTGTGCCAGATTTTATATCAATCATCGTGCCAGCATGCAGCATTTTAAATAGATTTCTAAAGATTTTTGAAGAAGAATGGTAGATATTTAGCAAAATCTATCACGGAATAATTCTTCCCTATTAATCATAGCATTAAGACTAAAAGGAGACACAAATCAAGATTTAACTGATATTATTTGCAATTGGTTTTAAAAACAGTAATAATTCAGTAATATATCACTCATACATTTGACAAGAGTTTAATATATTTCTTTTGCACATGCTGCAACTGTATGTGTGTGTATATATATATATATATATATATATATATATATATATATATTGAACAGAAAGAAAAGCATTCCACAGAGCTATGAGACAGCAGTGGTCTTTCATTGTGTTAAGACAAAAACATTCAATTTACTAGTAGGATTAATAAAACCTCGGATGCCCCCTGAACTCAATTGATCTTGCAAGTTAGTTTTCTTAATAATCCTCATGGCTTTTCCTTGAGAATCCAAAATTTAGCTATATCAAACTGTGTGTCACAAAGATGTCAGCTCCAGCTAAGAAAGAAAACAATTTCCTTGTCAGCCTTCTTAGTAAGAGTATGTAGAGGAAAGCTTAAAAGTGAACTATAAGAACAGGAGGAATTGAGAACTGGGGAAGTGGTTCAGAGAAACCTCTGGCCACAAGACCCCTGTTGTTATTATTATTATTTTATTATTTATGAGTTTTGTACTCTGCTTTCCATGTAAAAGATACAGCCAACTAAGAGGAGGAAAAAATATCATAAAGTTTTTTCCCCTCTGTTTTTTGTTGAAGGAGGGGGAGTAATCCAGTCAGTTAACCATTAAAAACACCATAATAGCAAACATTACAATCGTCACAATAATCAATATATCTCAAAGCAGTTAGAAGTTTGAGGAAAGGGATCCTCAAACCCTTTGAAGATGAATCTGAAGAGAAGTGTCCCCACACCTAGAAAGTAACTCCAGCTCTGAGGGAGCTGTCTAGAAATAACCCCAGAGAAAGCCTTCATATGTGTGTTCTATAAATCAGACCCTGCAAGTTGGTGACATTCTCATGAGGAACTGTCTTGCAGATATAACATCTGTATAAGTTCATAATGCTTCCAGTCTGATTTCAAGGTACCTGTGTTTAAAACTCACTACCATCTAAAGTGGAAATGGGACAGCTAGCTGCACTCATATGGCCATGCACCTTGTTTCCACATCAGACGTGGGGGTATTCTCAGTAACAGTGGTGGCAGAGAAAGGCAAGGGGCATGTGGGGCGATTTGGTCTTCTGGGGATTGCTATGGAGTTTCTGAGAAACTCTATGGCAAATGGCAGGTCATTTCAACCTGCACTGCAGCCCCCTTGTACCAGGATCAAACCAAGACTGCTGGATTGGCATCTAATCTGCCTGATCTCAGCCCAGAGATATTGCCATGTGTCTTCCATACAGGACAATGTGAGGTCACAGGTTCTCCTCTTTCATAACATCAGAAAATCATAGAGTTGGAAGAGACCATAAGGGCTCAAAGCAGAATCAAAGCAACCCCATCATATGGCCATCCAGCCTCTGTTTTAAAACCTCCAAAGAATACTACACCACACTCCAAGGAAGTGTGTTCCATTGTCGAAGAGCTCTTACTGTCAGGAGATTCCTCCTAATGCTGAGGTAGAATCTCTTTTCCTGTAGTTCTTCCGGCAGGCCTTTCCAGATTAACCATCCCGGCCTGGGCTCCCTGATCCCCTCTTTTCTCTCGTGGCCCCATCTTCAGTGATGGTTGAGGATCTCCAGAGGGACACCAGGGTTTTTAGTTTGTTTTAACTATATTTTATGTTTTGATATTGTGTTTTTAATCTGTCATATTTTTTAATACTTTTATAAGGAGGGGAGGGATTATAATGTTTTTAATTTTATATTTTACTCTGTTATAATTCACTGTTGTCAACCGCCCGGATTGGTTCGCCACAGGGCGGTATACAAATAAATATTATTATTATTATTATTATTATTATTATTATTAGTTTGAAACCATTGCTCTGGGTCATAGTCTCTGGAGCAGCAGAAAACAAGCTTGCCCCTTCAAACAGTTAAATAGGGGTATCATATCACCCTCTAGCTCCCTAAGTCTCTCCTCATAAGGTAGGGTTTCCAAACCTTTCACCATTTTGGTTGCCCTCCTCTGGACACACTCCAGGCTGTCAACTTACTTTTTGAGTTGTGGTGCCCAGAACTGGACACAGTAATCCACGTGAGGCCTGGCCAAAGCAGAATAGAGTGGCACTATTACTTCCCTAGATCTACACACAAAATACTTCCATTGATGCAGCCTAGAACTGCATTGGCTTTTTAGTGATTTGCTGCATCACACTATTGATTCATGTTCAATTTGTGGTCTACTAAGACTCCTAGATCCTTTTCATATGTACTGTTGTCAAATCAGGTGTCCCTTATCTGACATATGTCCATTTCATTTCCCCCCCCAACTAAATGGCCTCTTAAGATACTATTATGGACGGTAATGAATGCTGCTGAGAAGTCCATCAGGAGCAAGAAGAAAGTGCTCCCACTGTTAAATTGTCAGCATATGTCATTCACCAATGCAGGCAACAATGCTAAGAAAGCTTAGAGTGCCAAAAAAAAAGCCAGTTGTTGTTCTGCCACCACCTGTTCTAAGAGCTTACTTTTAAAAAGAAAGTTTAGAAATGGCCAATAGTTATCTAATGTAGTAGGATTCAGTGAAGGTCTCTTGAACAGCAGTCCTACAACAGTTCTTTTTGAGGAGCTAGAACACATCTTTATTTCAAAGAAGCACTTAATACCTCTACCACAGGACTGGCCAGTATATATTCATCTATAAATAAAAAAAAAATTATGCCCCAGAACTGACCCCAAAATTCCAGGTTGACTTATTTACGGGTCAGTATGGTAATAGCAGCTCTTTCAGATTTCCCCATGTGGTCAGGGGAACAATTTCTTTCTCTCTTGAGCCAAGCAGAAAGAGTCCTGTGTGATTGCTTGCTGTTTGTTTAACAGTTCCTTTCCCAGCAGTGCACCTCTGTTACCCTTGCAGTCTCAGGAGTGAAGGCTAGCTGAAGCAGAAAGCCTCATGGGTGATTGATTGCTGCTTCAACAGTCCCTCTTGCCGCACACGCACACATACATACACTGAAGGAGCCTCCAAGTTTTACCCTCGACTTATCCATGGGTCATGGCAAAATCCATAATTTTGGCCCCAAAATTTGCCCTTGACTTATACATGAGGTTGACTTATAGTCGAGTATTTATGGTAACCAGTTACCTAAGTGGCTATATATGCTAGAGATGTAAAGAATATTCACAGGCTAAGACAGACTAAGACATCACCCTGAGACAGTTGAAGAAAAAAAAATTAAATGGAGCAAACAATTGTCTTTAAACTGGACCTTATTACAAATAGGTCACTTGTCTTTGTCACTTAAAAAAATAAAAAAATAAAAACACACTTGTATTTTTGGGATATGATTCAAGATCACAGTACAGTATTGCAAAAGTGGATGTGTTGGCCAGTGGGTTTAATACAGTAAAGCACAATTGGTCCTCCTTGTTAATTATTAAACAAAAGCATCTAGACAGAGATTTAGGAAATAAAAATTTAAAAAAATTACTGTAACAGATAACTTAAATATCTAGTCTTATGTTGGTTCCACACAAAGTGCACTGTAATACCTGATTTGCAAACAGAACACTTCTTCCTGAACTCTTTCCAAAATCAGAGCTCCCAAAAATGTTTTCAGATTTCTTCCATTTCCCTGTTCCCAACTAGCCTTGATTTTTAACTGGTTGATTGGTTTAAGAAAGAAGCCTCTACGTTACACAGATTTCCCCATAGGCTCCCCACATAGGATTCTGAAGGCTGTCAATAGCAGGCCTTTCACTTCACACTGAGGGATTTCCCACAATCTTGAGGGAAATATATGCCTGGTCATCATGTTTTGGGTTAAAGATTATTTTAGAGATATGATATCGTGTTTGTGCACTGATTACACTGGATGTAACTATGCCTTATTACTATAAATGTATCTTGACTTTAGTTAATTTTCTGTAAGCTCTTGTATTTAATATAAAGAAAACAAAGTGATCAGACTGCAATGAGAAATAGAATTGTTTAAAAATTGGGCCCACAGGAGTGAAAAAGCAATCTATGGACATCTTTACTTACCTCTGTGGCAAATTGTTGCAGTCCACCAATATTAATTGGTCCCTCCTCACTGGCATATAAATTGCATCCGCCCACACAGAGATCTGAAGTTGGGCATACCATCCCACATGTCAGCCCAAGTGGGTTGTCAGAAAAGATCATTTTGGCAGCTCCATAGTAGTTCTGCACAAACAAAAGTACAAAATCATATTAGAAGAACAGTGGAATTTGAGAAAAGCAGTTCTCACTGTTTCATCTGTTCAACAATTGCAGTGTTAACCGCAAAGATTTTTACAATTCTGTTAGCAATTCCATTCCAAAAGTGAACACACATTATCCAGCCACACTAATTTTAAATCCATTTTGCAGCCTTATTTTAAAGACTGAAATATTTTGATTAGTTTTGGTGGATTTTAAGCCCCTCGTTCCCTAGTAGCAAAATGCAGCAATATTGCAGGGCTGGCACAACCTTCCTGTAATAGCACCCTCTATTCCTGAATCAATTACATACAGAAAAACACGAGATAATGTAATTTCATTCCCAATTTTCTTCTCATTCCAGAGGATCCATCAGACATTTCCTATCAATCATGGTTACTTGAATGTTTCCATAAACTCCTCCACAGATCCTCAGCAAAATAAACTTATTAATGTATATAACACATGTGTGTTATGCTATGCAAGCTGTCCATGGGCATACCAGGAATAGTTGGCACACCCTGTATCTCATGCCAAGTAGTATCCCTTATCAGGACACCAATAATTCCCAGGGCCATTGCCATGTGATTCTGTGGCAGCAAAACCAGCTACCCATCTTTTCTTAATTTAATTCTGAATGCAACAAAAATATAGGATTAAATGTAGAAATAATTCCCCCCCATGTGTGTGCACACACAGATTTACTTACCACAAAAAAGGTGGTGCCAAAGGACAGGATAAGATCACAAGATATAAACTGGCATGAAACATTAGTTTTTCACAAAGTGAGAGATAATTCTGAGAATGTAGACAGCACACAAGAGCCAATGTGGTGTAGCGCTTTGTGTGCTAGACTAAAATTCTGGAGACCAGAGTTCAAATCCCTGCTCAGCCCACTGGGGGACCTTGTGCAAATCACACTCTCCCAGCCTTAGGGAGAGACAAAGGCAAACCTCCTCTGAACAAATCTTGCAAAGAACACCCTGTGATAGGTTTGCCTTGAGGTCGCCATAGGTTGCAACAACGGGACAGTAAACTGAAAATAGGTAAAAGGTAAGGTAAAGGTAACCCTGTTGACAAGGTTGTCAAGTGGTGTCTGACCACAGGGGGTGATTCTCATTACCGTTACTAAGCTGAAGAGCCAGCATCATCAGAGACCATTACGTGGGCCATGTGGGCAGCATGATTGCACAGAACGCTGTTTATCTTCCCACCCGAGTGGTACCTATTTATCTACTTACATTGGCATGCTTTCAAACTGCTAGGTTGGCAGAAGCTGCGACTAGTGATGGGACCTCACCCCATCATTCAGCACCCAGGCCTTAAACTGCCAACCTGCTGATCTTGCAATCAACAGAGTCAGCCTCTTAACCACTTGAGCCACTGTATCCCTCAATACTGAAAATACTGGGACCATAAAAAAAAGTCCTGAATGAACAGATCACAAATGTGATTAAAGCCTTGTGGATTTCAGTAAGACTGTCTGGAATCCATATCCCAAAGTGATGTAAGAGAAGAACTGTATATTGATGATTTTCAGTAGCAGCTGCACTCACAGCTGGCCAGCTAGGGGAGAAGGAGAGAGTGCCAGGAATACTCAACTTGCGCCATCCATATGCTTCATGCATCACTTATACATTTTCATACAGTTGCCCAGTCCATCCAAAAACAGACAGAAAATTGGCACCAAATGTTATTAAGTAGCCTTGGGGCAAAGTCTGTTTGGAAAGTCTTTTTTGGCAAAGATTTGGGGTTTGTAGACTTGTGGATGCATTGTTCATGAGCACAACAGTGGCAGACAGACAGAGAGGAGACAAATATTCTTACTTCATTTCTGCATGCTGCCTTACATTAACATTCTACTCAATCTAGCTCCTAACCAACAAGCTACACACTGTCATTTTAAAGCAAGCAATGCATGAAAATATAACTGAATTTATTTGTCAAAATGCTAAAGCCTTTTAGTACATGATGAAAGCTGAAATATCAAATCAGATGTCTTTTTACGCTAAGACTGAAACCTAAAATGGTAGTTACTCATAAGTGTCAAATCAATGCATGCAAATCAGTAACCATTTTAATCTATTAACTAAGGGTTCTCCTTGGAAATCAAGTGGCAACCAATTCAACAGGTAGCTATTTGTTTTTGTCTTTTTCTCATTGCTTTCCTCTAAAACACAATTAATTATATAATAGTTAAAAGACAAATTTTCACATCCTACTATATTTGTGCAGCATCTTCATTAGAATACTTCCATTATGTAAATTCAAATGTTGATTGTTTTCCTCTGTTACTGGATTATTAGTGTGATTAAATTTATGCCAAGATGTATTATTCATTGGTTTTTAAAGCCATTATGTACATTTTATATGGACTGAGAAACCACAGTGAGATACACATCATGGACTCCCACATTACCAAAGACAAAGACAGTGAAGGGGTAACCACTATTCAAAACATCTAATTCTGGACACATTTTGTAGTTCTATATTAAATTATTTCAGAGCTCATAAAAGCACAAAAATATCAAGCAATAAATGACTGAAAGCAAATATTTATATACTAACTAAACAACTTCCTTAACAGTTATGTTGATGATCTGAAAACATCCATTAGCACATTCAACAAGAAAATGTCAAAAGAACTCCTTACCCTGGAACTGAAAGATAAATGTTGTGCATTCTCATATTCTTTGTCCTACCTAATTGGGCAGGTGGGTAAAATACAAAACGTGCCACCATCATTATCTTATTTGAAAGAGCCATGTAAAATGAAGAAAATATTGGGGACATAAAGAACCCAGAAATAAGGAAGGATCTCAATTATAAGCTAATAGAGATTAATAGACTAATTAGAAACCTCTAATAGAGGGCTCTAGATAAGCATGATTTTCTCCCATAAACAATTCAGTGGGAAGTGTTGGCAAACTGATGCCTCCTTAATTTCCCAACAATATGGCTAGTTACAGCCCATGTTAATTATGATGGCAGCTGTAGTGATGATGACACTGAGAGAAACCATCACAGTTTGGTGGTTCAAATGCTGGATTTCTGCATGGGGAGGGAGAAGCATAGCTGCATGGGGTAAACCACCTAGCTGCTGAAGGGGAGCAATAGTGGCAAATGTCACTAAGAAAGGTAAAGTACATTTGAAAAATGAAGAATGACTGATTTTCTGTTGAGATTCAAGCAACTGTGAGCAAGCCACTGATATCTAAAGGTCTCATGAACCAAACACAAGAAAGAAAAGACCACAGGGTAGCTGTGTTGCAGCAAAAATAACACAAAAAATAATCCTCTAGCACATTAAAGACTAAGACATTTATTATCACATAAGCTTCTGTGAGCTATAGCCCATAGTCTCTCAAGTCAGATTAATTAGTCTCAAGACCCCATTGGAATCAGAAAAGATTTCGTTTTTCCCCCTGAACTGTACATTATTAATTGTTCAAGCCATATGCCACAATAATATAATAAAAGCACCATGTACAAAGCAACTGAACACTGAGTTCAACTGAACAGTGGCCACATCATACTGATGAAGAGAAAGAGAATTTTACAAAAAAGAATTGGTGAAGATTATATCCTTGGCAGTGCTCCACCTCCTTTTTCCTATAACTTTTATTCCTCCAGCCAAGAACTATCAAAGTAAAAAACTCAGACTGTAGGTGTCAGACGCTGATAATATTAGGATGCTGCATTTTACTAACTCAGTCAATTGGTCCATCTATGACCAGAAGTGTTTGATCTCAATCAGAGGATAGGGAACATGCTGCTTTTGTGATGTCTGTAATGACAAATCCCATAATCCCCAACCACTGACCAGTGTTGGTTGTCTCTGATGAGAGCTGTGATTCAAAAACATCTGGAGGGCATCAGGGCTCTAAAGGCAAGTGTCTCTCAAAGAACACCAGCAGATTTCTTTTCTATGATCATCTACTTGATCCTCTTAGCTGGAAATAATTAGGAACTGATCTGAAGATTCTCTGTATGGGAAGCATGTACTCTAATGCTGAGCCACAACCCTGTCCTATTTCTTTAAAAAAATATCTATGAGATTAGCTTCTTTTTCAAGATCCAATTGCCATAGAAATTTCAACCTAGTTCTGAAGGACACATGATCCTCAATTTTTACAGCTCAAAGTCTCTCCCCACTCTTCCTTTCCTGTATGTAGTTTAATAGTGTTTCTAGATCTCTCTGGCCTAACTCAGATCATCTCCATTCTGTTCTCTGTGAGTAAGAATTGTCTTGCAGGATTAGGTTAAATTAATTTAGCCCAAAATTCTTTGGCTAATATAAGCCAGGAAGATGTCCTGGGAAGCAAGCAAGAAGGTCCATTATAGACACAGCCTTTTCCTATTTGATCCCAGCAACTGGAAGTCTGAACATGTAAATGAAGTAAACAGACAAACAAATATGGAGCTCCCATTTAGTCACAGCTAAAAGCCACCACTAAGCTTATTATATCAACAAATGTCATTGGGAAAGCATCCACACTAACACAGATCATCTTTGGGAGGGATAACTGGAGTCTCTGTGTACATTGTTAATGGTTATTTCATTGGTTCAGTAGCTTTTTTTGAGAGGAAGTGTATTTTTATTCTCATTTTATAGGCAGAGCAAAAATGAATTAAACAAAGAAATTAGATTACCATATATACTAAACTATAAGTCGACATCATATATAAATTGAGGGCAAGTTTTGGGGCCAAAATTATGGATGATATGACCCGTGGATAAGTCAAGGGCAAAATTTAGGGGCATGTAGCGAAGGATGTAAAGGACAAAGTAAGGAAAAATATGCCAAAGAATTTACAAGATTCCAACAGGGATAACTATTTGTGCACATACTAAAGGCTGGATTGATGAGAGAGTAGAAGGGGGTCGGTCAATTTAATCCAGGGCAGATTAAACTCTTCCCTTTCATCATAACATACACACACACACAGAGTATGAGTACATACAGTAATTCTTCCAATTGTATCTGTTCTTGAACTGCCTGAAATTCTTTCAGAAGTTTAATGTAATAATAACAATCATTTTAATAAAATATTTATTTGTATCCCGCCTCTCCCTTTTTGAGGATCAAGGCGGGTAAACTTTGTTTCACACGCCTGAAAGAGACGGGCCAAACAGAGTGGCTTCAGACTGCTTCAGGGGTGTGGCATGCAGATGACATATGCCCCCCCCCAAGTGGCCAGAAGCTGCTCTGAGGCTGCTGAAGGTGGACCGAAGTCGCCGGCATAAGGAATGGCAAAAAAATCACTTCATCCCAGCAGTTTATTTGAGACTGTGTGAGCAGCCCACTTCAGGATTGGATCATCCAGTCACTGCAGTCCTGGACTAACTGGGGGGCAATTGTGGTGAAGAAGTCAGAGGCCACTTCTAGTGGCTCATCTGCTTCACTCCTCAACGTCTGAAACCATTGCTTCATTTTCCTGCTTCAGAGATTAGGAATAAGAATTGTTCCTTATCTTCCTTTAACCACTGCACTACTATAAAACAGTAGCCAGAGCTTTTGACTGGTATCTTCCAATGTCCACAATTCTCTCCATGCCACCTAGTTACTCAGTCAATGGCTTGTGGGAAGATGTGTGGTCTTCCTACATCTTCCCACTTTTCCAGATGTAGGTTCAGTCATTCACTGATACACACACCATCCTATCACTTATCTGCCTTCGGCCATCCATTTTTCTTTTTCCCACACATTGGCTGGAATCTTGTCACTCCCACTTAAAACAGGCCCACTCAATCAATGTCATTTACCTGTATGTTGTCTCATCAATTAACAGCTGATTCAATGGGTCTACTCTAAAAATGGGAATTACTAATAGGATTTCAGATACAGTGGTGCCTCGGGTTACGAAATTAATTCGTTCCGCGGCCGCTTTCGTAACCCGAAAAGCCTTCGTAAGCCGAAAACCCATAGGCGCTAATGGAGAAAAAGCCGCGGCTCTGCCGCGGCTCCATTTAAAATAGCGCCGAAGTTTTTTCGTAACCCGAAAAAACTTTCGTAACCCGAAACAATAATTCCCTATGGGATTTTTTCGTATCCCGAAAAATTCGTAACCTGGGTATTTCGTATCCCGAGGTACCACTGTACTGTTTCTCCCTTACAGGCTGATTCAGCATTGCACACAGCAAGCATAATCTGTGATTACTCATATTATTTTGCTTTAAAAAACATTATTATAAAGCACAATACTTTCCATTCTATAATTAATTATTTTGATAATCTTTTCATAGCTGTTGATGGATGGGCACATTTAAGAGAGGCTCTTCAGAAGCCCAATATAGAAACCATTACTATCATCACCAGGCTCCTCACCTGCCATTTCCTCTTCTTTCCCTCTGCACAGACTTTGTCAAGCTTTGATTTGGATTTCCTGCATGGCAGGGGGTTGCACTGGATGGCCTTTGCGGTCTCTTCCAACTCTATGATTCTATGATTCTAAACATAAAAGTTGTGGAAAGAGGAGGAAGGAAAGCAACACCTGCAAAAGCTAGAAAAAGCCAAGTGCTCCAGCTATCTGCAAATGGCGCTTTTGGAGCATACCCAAATTATCCAAACTCTGGGAATTATAGCAGATTATTCATCTAGGCAAGTATTGATACTCATGTATGAACTTTTCAGCTTATCCACTAAAAAAGTGAGGAGACAGCCTTAACTCTGAGATGTTCATGTGTTTGTATGTGTGTGATTTCACCTGGCAGATGAATCTTATAATGTTGGCAGATGAATCTTCTAATTTATAATCAGCTGAAAAGCAAAATCCATTTTTCTCCTACTTGTACTTTTCCCTCTTCTTCCACTTCAGGCTACTATTTAAATAGAAATATAACGTGAATCATAGTAGGGAAGACTGATAACTGGCTGCTCAGGGCTGAAGCAGATGGCCCCGTAGGAGCACCTGTGGCCACTCCAGCCATGATCATGTCGGGACCATGGTAACTGCATGACCTGCTTCCAAAGCGGGCCACCGCCTCAGTTCCAAGCCATGCAGGCCAGGAGTTAATACAAACTGGCTCCATTTTAGTCTGGATTTTTACCCTGGAATACGGCAGCTTCCAGATGCTTTTGGGGTGTGCATCATGTAAATACCACACTTCCAAAGTGGCTGGAAGCTGCTTTCTTTGGCCCATGTGTTTTGGGTCTCAGTCTGCTCTCTAGTTGTTCACTATTGATTGGCAATTGCATTGCTAGAGGTATACTTTGCAACAGTTCTCCAACTTTATACTGGACTTGAACACACACACAAAGGATGCCTTTAAATTATTGCATCAGTTTAATAGTAGTCTGAACTCTGAGTGCTCTTTAAATGAGAACTGACTTATGTGAAGCAGGATACACATACACTCTAACTAAATGCTGAACTAGAGGCCAGAGAGTGTTCAGTTTGGCCTACAGGAACTTCTGAACTAAGAAAGTTTGTTTCCAACTTCCAAATGCCTGAGATTATTATTAAGACTTACTAAATATTATTAGGCGGCGATTAAGGGCATCCAATGACTTCATGTCTGAGCCAAGATCTCATCCACATTCTTTTAGCTCACATTTTTAATAACATAACACCAAAATAATTGATCTTATGACCATTCTGATCAAAGCTCCTTTTTTTTCCTGGTGATCCTTGTCCTACTCAACTGTCTTTGGCTTCCCAAATTTGGTTCCTTTTCACATAGACTTCCTTCTACGGTTGAATAAAACTGACCCACTTTGTGTAAGACAAAGACAAAATCACATCCCTACAATCCAATTATTTAACTACAGACACTACTGCCCTTTGAAAGCATGCTGCGATCCCCACCTAATGAGATTCAACTGAACATGAAGTAAGCAGCAAGGCTCTACGTCTGCATCAGGAAGATAGGTCCCCAAATGAATTATGATTATTCAGAGAAGCCTGACGTTTACCATTATTCATCAATAAAAACAGGCTTGGAACTAGAATGCTTTGTAAATGTTTTTTAATTAAATAGATGCCTGCTCATGCTTTGTTTATAAAATGCCTTCTCCTGGGCAATTCCAGAGGAAGACATGCATCTAAGTGGATAGGATGTTTTGTGGTTTCCTTTATCAAAATGTCAATAAGTACTGCATTGGTAACCAAGAGAACAGAAGCCAGCCTTAAACAGACATCAATAATTGGTAGCAGGCAGAGGTGGATCTTCACATGTATCACTTGGAAGCATTACATAATGTGCATGTAAATGAGAATGTTGTTACTTGGGGAAAAAACTATTAAAAGATGTGGGATCAATACTGTTAGACCAGAAGAAATTGCATTTTCTATCAGGAAATGCTCATACCATTTAGAGTTTCCTCCAGTTCTGGCACCAGTTATTTATACTCCACACAGAGACTTCATGACACTGTAGAATTCTTAAATGAATAACTTGATTGTAAGACTAATGACAATGGAACAAATGGTTTTTTTTTTTTTAAAAACCAACCTATCTTTAAATGGAAATGCTACTAATTTCAACAAAATGTGCTTCTAAGAAAACATACATGACTAAATGTTTTGAAGAAAATATGCATATACATTGTAAACTAGAGCTGGAAAAGAGGATGCTTCTCCAAGGTCTCGTTCTTACTTAACAGCAGTGACATAGGATCAGATCTCTGACTGTGACACTTTTTCACACTTATCAATAGCAACAGCAAATACATTTCTATACTGCTTATCAGTGCATTTAAGCACTCTCTAAACTGTTTACAATGTGTAAACTGATTGCCCCCAACAAGCTGGGTACTCATTTTAGTGACCTACGGAAGGATACAAGGCTGGGTGAGTGAACCCTGGAGCCCTGGGATTGAACTCACAAACTTGTGGCTGTGAATGACTACAGTACCAGCATTTAATCACTGTACCACCAGGATGGAGTAAAGTTTCAATCCAGAAAGTATGAAAGACTACATACCACAGCGATAGAGCACATGTTTTGCATTCAAAAGGACCCAGGGTACATAAGACCATAAGAAAAGCCATAGTGGACTATATCAAAGGCCCATCTAGTCCACATTCCGTTCAAACAGTGGGCAGTGTTCAAACAGTTCGCCCTCTGGGAAACAGTCATGATGTAAATAAAGCAGTAAAACCCACCAATCCCTGTGTGCATACATCTCAGCAACTGGTACACAGATACCATACAGCCTATGGTAATAGAAGAGATATATATTTATGCATATCCATCATGATAACCATAACAACTAGATCTCTAACTAGTACTGGAAAAAAATAAGAAAGCCCTGTCAACACAGATGATACTAAAACAGAGGTGCCACAGGTCTAAGTCTGTATAAGGCATCTTCCTTTGGCATGGACCAGCTGTAACCTTCTCATTTAATTATTTCCAAATCATGAAGGAAAGCCTATTAAACCTCATGTCTTATTAAACATGGGTGTGAACAAGCAGTCAGCTGGTGCATGTAACCTGTTTCTCTAGTTTTGTTCCTCTCTTTACAAAAGTAGGGGTAAAAACCACACAGAAATCACTTACCACGATATCCAAGGCACTGGGGTTATGGTTTATTGTACCTTATAGATAATTTTTTAAAGGATTTTAAAATCAATCATAAAAATATGGTTTTATTTAGGCACAATAAACAACCATTCTGGAGTCAGATATCAGTCTGTCTATCTTATCTAGCTTTTGTTATCCTAATTGTACAACAGGAGGGACCAGAGACTGAAAATTCACACAGTGATTTAATGTCCTGCCTATTACTCTGAAGCAGGCCCTGGGTGGTTGATAGGCAAAGAATAAATGCCTTGAATAAATACACAAGTAACCAAAGAAATAAACAAATAATCCAATTGTTTTCAATTATGATTCCTCCCAGTAAGCATAATTCTGCAATCTAGCAATGAAATCTTATACACGGCTACTCAGAACTAAGCCCTGTTAAGTTCAATGAAGCATACTCCTTGAGCCACTTTGTTTCTCAGTCTTGGGTAAAAAGTATAAAGCTGGACAACATCACCACCCTATAAATAAATGCATCAGCATCATCACCACCACCACCATCCTGTAAATGAACACAGGATTGCAGGAGTAGTACTAATAACATTTAGGTATAAGATGAAAACTACTCAGTTTCAAGGTATTGTATGATTTCCTGTTTATTAGTATTTTAAATTCCAGGAACTGAAATGAAAGCCTAAAGTGAAAGAGGAAGAGCAGAATGAATGGAGGCAGTGACAGGGTATCAATATGTCTGTTACTTTGCCGTTGATCTTTACATCACATCATTTCATTGGCGTCATCAAAACAGCTCCATAGTCTTGTGCAGCTAACAGAAAGAACCATAAGTTGGTTCTCTTGTACTGTCATTTCAGTCTCTGTCAACTAGAATGCAAGATATTCTTTCATCAAAGCAGTGTCATTGAGACAGTCTACTCTACATAATTACACTATGGCAACTGAAACCAGCTGTCAGCCATCCCAGTACATTAAGTACTGATAGACATCTTAAGAAAAGTCAGTGTTTCAAATACATTAACAACATCCTCACTTTTCTTCTGAATGCTTTCATACTTAGCGACCTGGAAAAAATTCAAGATGAACAGGGGAGGGGTGAAATACTGAATAAAACTCAACTTTCAAAAGCCCAGTGCCCCAGAAATCCTTCTAGAAAGGTTAATTAAAATGCAGATTTCTATGTAATTATATCTCAGTGCATAACAGCTTTAGTTTCTTTTTAAAAATAACAATCAGTTCCTTGTACTAATGATTCTCTGTATCATTTTGCTTTTGAACTCTGGCAGGTGATTTTTGGCAACAATTTTCAATGGCATGTAGGTGACATCTATCCTGTATCTAAAATCAAAGACAGTTTCTTGAAGCCCCACTTATTAAAATTAAATGTAGCAGTTTTAAATGGCATGCATGAGCGCGCATGGCTTGTGCAAATGAGTACAGACTTTCTCACAGTCTCCAATTTGCATGCACAATTTGAGCTGTCATTTTGAGAACAGGCCCTCTTGTGTCTAACGTCTGTGTTTCATTACATTTTAAATCTTAAATGAAAGAATTACATACAAAACAGGAAAAAGAGGAGTGAGGAAAAAAGGAAACAGAAGTAATAAATACTGGAGGGAGGTGTAAGAAAAAGACAAGTGTAGCAGGTTGTTTGAAAGAGCTGGTGAAACTGAGGGGCCATTCCCACTACAATTTACAGCGAATCGATGATGGGGTATATGACCGTCGTTCCCACTTGTCATCTCGAACAGCGTTGAGAGAAAGAAGGGAGAGAAATCAAGGGAGAAAGCATACTGAATTTATGGGCTGTGTTCCTCATTTTGTTTTTGAAATCCAGCTTGTCATCAGTCTCCTTATGAAACAGTTCCATGCCATCAAAGGGGAGCTCTTTGATGGCCTGTTCAGCTTAAGGTGTTAGGTCTGAAGACCTTAGCCAGGTGTGGCACCGAAGGGCCTGGGCACCCAAAAGTTGTCAGGAAGCGCAGTCACCCGAATGTTGGGCCGCTGAGAGGCCAGTGCATGACCTTCTGCATAGATGGCCATGACTGTCCGTTTCTTGTCTTTGAGGGTTTTTTCCAAAGATGCTGTTGGTAGGCAGCCATACACGCAGAGTAGTTCTGGAATTTGAGGTCCAGGACCACAGAGGCGTAGGATTTCCGTGTCATGGTGTCGAGCTTACGAACCCTTTTGTCGTTAGGGGTCAAAGCTGTCTTCGGGACCGAACGAATCTGCGAGGCTTCCACAATTGCTGAATTCAGGACAGGGTGTTCAAAGAGCCAAATCTCTTCCGAGGCAGTAATACAGTAGAGATTGTCAAGTTTCTTGGTGAAAGCTTGGGCCATGGACAAAGTGGGTCAAGAGCTCTTTGCAACCCTGGACATCGATGGTAGGAATGCAACAGAGGTTGGAGTTGGGATCTTGTCCCAAACCCTCTCATCAATGGGATCAAGAACTTAAGAGTCTGTATGGAGGACGTCAATGTTTAGGGCTTTGCCCATCTGGATCATTTTTTTCTGAAAAGGAAAACTATCACCGGAAGGAGAGGGGGCCTCAAGAAAGGTGAAAGCCTGCGACTGTTGAGCCAGAGCATAGTTGGAGATGGAGTGGTCTGCGGATTCAGTGGAAGCTGACCTGGTCCTGGTGCGAGCCAAGAGGGCCTGAGTGGTTAATGGTACTGGGAACAAGGGGCGCACTTGCAGCGAGAAAGCAGAAGTCGATGTATGGGTTGGACTGGTTCCACTTGGGAAGCCGAGGAGAAGTGAGATCGAAGTGCAATGGACATGGCAGATGACCTTGGAGGAGGCAAGAGAGGTTCAACAGGTTGAAACAAAACGGCCTCCGCGGACTTCAGAAGGATCAAGAGGCAAAAAATAAGTGCCTGTGGCTTGATCAAAAACAACATCCCGTCTGGGGGGTTCAGCAAGGACATATTCCTGTTCGTCCTCGAAACAAACGACCTCCGAAGTCTGGGAGAGTCGGTCTGTATCACCACCTGGGTGAAAAGAGAATGTTCTTCTTCACCCTCCGAGAGTTGGTAGGGTTCAGACAAGGAATGCAGAAAAGTGTCTGGTCAGGGCCGGGAGTTGGGACGAGGAGACATCTAAGGTTGAGGCACTGGTTGGGCACATGGTACCAAGTCCAGTTCAGTGTCAGCAGGCTGGGCAGGAGTGTCGGTACAGAACCGGCAGTCAGAGGCAGAGTCCGGACAGGGACCGGACTTCTTTCCAGAGTGATGGGATGAGTCCTTGGACTTGTCCCGAGACTTGTGTTTTCTCTTCTCCGGTTTGGAATCTGAGGACATTTTCCTCTTTGGAGAGAATGGGTGGCCAGCCACGTCCTGGTCTGTAGACCTCCGTTTTTCTGGGGTTGGTGACCCAGAAACCTCCGAAGAGGGCTTGCCCTCGGAAGCACTAGCCTTGGCAGGGACTCTCGGAGGAGACAAAGGGGTAGTGCCCTCAGAAACAGTAGCCTTGGCAGGGACCCGAGGCCAGAGATGGGAGCTTGCCCTTGGCGGCACAGCCTTGTCGGAGGCTCTAGAGGTGGAGGGAAGCTTCAAGATTTGCACGTACAGCATGAATTTAAGGCGCATCTCTCTGTTCTTCCTGGCCTGTGGAGTGAAGGCCATGAAGGGAGGGCAGGAAGCAGGACTGTGGCCCTCACCCAGGCAAAGGAGGCACAAGGAGTGTCCGTCGAGTGCCGGGATATTTGTCCCACATTCAGGGCACTTTTTAAAAGAGTGTGCAGACATCTTTAGACCAAAGCCAAGGGACGAAGAAAGAGAATTGTCAAGAAGTCTGAGTGTCACCATTAATCAGAGTCCAAAACCAAGTCCAAATCACAATCCAAAGAGTAGTCAGAGTCAAACAAAGTCAGAGCAAATGCAGGAAATGAAAGTGAAAGCTAAGGAAGGGGCGATTCTAAGCAAGGTTCCTAAGCTGATCACGTGGCGGACAAAAGGAACTGAGAAAGGGTGGAAAGATATCTTACTTATATAGAAGGTGGGCAAAGCTACCACCAAAAAGTCTTCCCTAGCGATTACAATAGGATCCGGAAATGCTGCACCCATTTGTGTGCTTCGCAGAGACCACAAAGAGGAAGTGATTGTTAAAATGTAAATAAATTATCCATAGAATTAAAACCTGTTAAACCAGTGGTTCTTCACCTGTGCTCTGTAGATCACCGAGGAAGGGTGCAATGTCCTGACAGCAGGGCTGTAAGAAATCATATGAGCTTTTAGAATTGAAACAGAAAGAATGAACAAAAGAAAGGAAGGAAGGAAGGAAGGAAGGAAGGAAGGAAGACAGGTGCACAGACCGATGGATGGACATACATCAATCTCAGAATAGATTGCTTGCTGAATTTGAAACATAAAAGTACTGATGATGTTCATGAGGGTGCATCATGTTCAAAACAAAATGAAACTCCTTCCAGTCATCTTAAAAAGTGCTGTCATTATAGCAAGGAATATATGTTGACTGGCTTCACACAGTGTGTGTTATATTATGTCCATTGAGGCCATGAAACTGGCAAAATTGCAAAGACATCTCAATACGAAACACGCCACAAAGAGCATCTATTTTTTCCCAAAATCAAGGAGTAGGAGCCTTAGGAAAGTAGGAACATTTTTTTAAAGACTGCTACCAGTATAAAAATGAAAATTCATTTGGGCCTCATTTGATGTTTCTCAATTAACAGCAAAAATTGGAAAATTGCACACAATAGCTGAAGAATTTATGCTACCTCCTGCAAAAAACATGGTTTCTGCATTGATAAAGAAATCTGCCAAAGACCTATCCTTAATACCTTTGTCAAGTGACACAGTAAAGAAGCAAATTGATGGTGTATCAGCCAAAATCAAGGTACAGTTATTAGAAAGAATTCACATACTCCCATATTTTGCTCTGCTACTGGATGAAAGCCCAAACAAAACAGAACAAAGTGACCTTTTGTGCTACATTAGATATGAGCATGAAGGAATTATTTTCAAAGACTTACTGTTCCTCTCCTTGTTGATAGACACTAAAGCTGCAGAAATATTTATCAGCTTAAATGAGTTTATAACGTATCATGACATGCGTTGGTTGAAATGCATTGGAATTTGTACAAATGGTGCATGAGCAATGCCTGGAAAGCATAGTGGAAAACCATACCATCGGTGACTTGGTGTCATTGCAGCATACAGTTCTAGTTGCTAAGGAGATATCAGAAAAACTAAAACAGATCGTAAATGACTAAGTCAAAAATGTAAATTTTATTTTAAAAATCACTTAATAAAAGACTTTTTGAGCAGCTTGGCAAAGATATGGACAGTGAATACCATCAACTTTTGCTACACTGTGAAGTTCACAGGCTAACATGAGGTAAAGTTTCTCTCTCTCGCTCTCTCTTTTGGAATTGAGACAAGACAAGATTATTCCTCATGGAGCAGCAATTTCACCTCAGTGATCATTTGACAGATTTTTCCTGGTTAGTAAAATTAGCATATCGGATATCTGTCAGATATCTTCACCATTTAAATACGCTCAACTTAAATCTTCAAGGAGAAAAGGTTACGTTTTTTCAAGTTGAAGACAAGCTCAAAGTAATGATAAAATAAAAATGTGACATCATCCCCTACTGTACCGAAACTATGAGACATTTCTGAACCTCACAAATTTTCTTGGTTGCACTGATGAAGAGTTGATTGAGGAGGACATATCATTCATGTACTATTTGAAAGATTTGCAGCATTGTTTCTGTTAAAGATTTCCCTGTTCCTCGTGTAAACAAAATCTGGATTAGAGATCCATTTTCAGTTAATGCTTACGAACTACAGTGTCTTACAGCAGCAAAGGAAGACAAACTAAGGGAAATATCAATTGCAGTTCAAGGAACAGTCCCTTTCAAATTTCTGGGATCACTTAACAAGCAGATTTTCCAGAGCTATCATGGGTGGCTAAGAAAGTATTGATGCCTTTTGTAATGAGATAATTGTGTTAAAAATCATTTTGTGCTCTTGTTTATATTAAAAATAAGTACCATATAGAAACCATTTGAAAAATGTAGTCAGGACTCAGAAAACTCTGTATAATAGGACTTGTAAAAGAAATGCAGCACCAGCATTTACCTATTTCTTCCTTCTTCCCAAATTTGAAGGAATGAGTGGTGAGCAACTTTAAATAAATATTTGATGCACTATAAGGTTTTAAATCTTGAGTTAAGTCTTAGAAGTCCACAACAACAAAATATATTTAAAGGAGGTCCATGGTAAAGAAAGGATTAAAAACTGATGTGTTAAACAATTCCATTAAAAATGCAAAGAAGTTAGTAAAATAGCACACTATCAAAACCTCCTGCAGTCAATTTCCAAAATCTTGTCGGTGTAGAAACCTTTTCATTTGCTGATGGAAGGACAGGAAGGCCATCCCAGCTTTCCTTATGGAGGAAATTCCAAGGCCTTAGTGCAGTCACTAAGAAGGCCTCTCTTGTCTTCCTACTTGATGTGCCTGCAAAGGTGATGGGGCCAAGATAAGAACCAACCCTATAAAGGCCCCAGTACCTGCTCTTGAGTTATATATGAGGTCGACTTACAGTCAAGTACATACAGTAATATTTGTGTCCTTCCCTCTTGATCATGTCAGGCACCAGGAATATATATATTTAAACACAGTACTGAGCACATGGAGCTTTGCACCCATGGGTAAGAAGACACTGGGTTATGGCACATTAAGGTAAACTCCCATTGAAATAAATAAGAATTCAGGAAGAGAATTGCCTCCACCCTCTCACTTTGTTTCTCTCTCTCCTACCACTGAGCAAACATTTGCTTTTTAACAGATCCTGTCTCCGGTGAAGGCATGAATAAATTATGATACCTTCAAGCTTCTCAGCAAAATCATTTCTTTACATGTCTGATCTTCAGTAGCAAACAGTTGGTGTAGTGACAAAATACATGCTTGTTGTCTGCCTTTTTCTCTTTCTCTCTGTTTCTCTCTCCCCTCCCTCCCAAACAGCAATTCACAGTATGCGGACACTGAAGCTGTATCTCGCCTATTGAGACATACAATAGCAACAGCCTGTGTGAACATTACTGTGAATATTGACTAGAAAGACACAGCAGAATAGTCTGCACGTTTTGAGAAGCAGGGCTGTGTGTAATCCAACTGTATGAAAAGGAATGAAAAGGAAGTTTTTGGCCTAGACTTTACAGATTCATAGTCACCTACTACAATACTGCCAAAGCCAGTGGCATCCTTTTTCTCCAAGAGTCTCAAGGCTCATTGAGCCTAGCAATTCAATTACCCTCTCAGCCCAGAAAGGCATCCCCCTCAACCCCCACCCTCTTCTTTGCCAAGCTAGGGTCTACGGCCAGTGCAATGTAGAGCTGGCTATGTTGTGCAAGACCGGCAAATATCTGAAATGCCTCAGGCTTTACAGAATAAGAATCTGTGACCTTTTATGATTGCAACAGTCATTTCCCCAGCGAAACATGCTACATACGATAAAGCCCTTAAATACCTGACAAAAGAATACATCTGTTATACTCCAGCATCAAAACAGTCTCTTATAAGGGAAGTTGCTTATGTGAAACCCTGAGAAAGCCTGCTACTTAGCAAGAAAATGTGGCCAGAAATGGATGGGAAGCTTAAAGGTGTGGAGTAGGAACCAAAGTATTGGCTTTCCCTGTCCAATCTCTCTGCCCCCTGCTCTTGCCCAGACACACACCTAAATGCACTATGGATGCTTTAATCAGGGAGGCTAACACACTGGAAAACAATTACTCTAGGCTTCAATCTTGGCACTACACATGTCTAATTTCCAGGCCTTGGGCAAAGGGTCTGAAGTGGAAGCTGTCTGTATTCAAAGGAAACAGAAAACTGGACCTATTTCATGGTTTCTTTGCATGGACCAGAATGGAAAAGAAGAAGACCCAAACAATTGTGAAATCAGAGAATAGTTTAAGGCTCTTAAAGGTATAGTCATGGGCCAGTAAGCATAAAATTGAACTTTGGTTCATGTTCAGCTTGTCCAAGATGCAATCATACTGTCGTACCAACAGAACTTCTCTCACATCAAACTCTGCCGCACAGCTTGTGAAACAGGGAGAAATAGAAATCAGTTCCACCCTGTTACTTCACTCATCTTGCCACATTCTCTTTCACATATATACACAGGATCCTTCTTTCTTCCTTATAGATATATACAACACCACAATGTTTCACAGAAAGGTGAATCTGTCCCTTTCCTCTCCCTTCTATAGTGGTCATCAGCCAGTCAGACACATGCTGTATAACGTGCCCTAACATCTCTTCCGACTGAGCTTTGAAACTGCATAGTTTTCAGAATACTTATCCATTTTTCACCAAACCAGCAGAATATCTGACAATTTAACGCCCAAATGAAATGTTACATGAGAGATCTGTGACTGGATCTTCCAATACAATTTTAGGAAAAATAGGCATATCAATGGTTGTTAGTAACCATCGCTGTAACATACTCTTTCATGCAACTCTAAGAAGCAATATGCCTCTTGATATTCTTTTTTATTTCACCAGGCTTTTGTGAATTGATCTTTCAGGGGAAATAGGCCTTGTAGATTGTGTTGAGTTTTATTTGTTGCTGTTGTTGCTGCTGTTTTAATTTTTTTAAACTGAGGTCAACTTCCAGATGGTTTAATTCCTTTTTGAATTTTATAAGCTTTTAATTTTAAATTAGGTTTGTTGTTATTGTTGTAACCTGCCTTGAGTTCTCAAACTGGGAAAAGGGCAGATGATTATGATAGTGGTGAACCAGTTGCTAGAGGGGAGACAAGCAGGGGGTGGCACTGTGCTAGTATCTTAACTGTGAATGTTCTATGCATTGGGTTGTCTCACTGTGGAAATAGACTGAACAAATCTGGACTTTGATCTGTTCCAGCATGGTTATGGTAGTATACTTTTACAGGCAATTGTGGAGGGCCCAATGTGAAATAAGGACACAGCATGAAGTGTGGGGGACTAACTCTCCAACAGCTGATTCCCTGGTGCAAACTGCACCCCACATCTATCAACAGTATTTATTATCAGACTGTTTTATTTGTCTAATTCAACTTGAGTTACTATTAGGATGTTCTCACAACACACAGGGAAAAATAAAGCTGTTTTGGGTCACTTTGGTTGGAGACATGCTATTTAAATGACACACACATCTTAAGAGGCCAGAAGTTGTGCCAAAGCTTCTTAGGGCTGGAGCGTGGCTTTGGTGCAGCTTTTGGCCTCTTAGGATGCATGCATCATTTAAACATCATACCTCCAAAGTGACCTGTCTGTTCAGGTCCATTAATTCAGGCTAAGACCAAGACTTAGGTATTTTCCTAAGCCACTCGGAGATCTTTGGATAAAGGGCAGGGTTTAAATATTCCAATAAATAAATAAATACATTTCCTGCTCCTGCTCCCTGGCAATGCATAGAAGGTGGCTCAGGGCTGTAGCCAAAGTTTTCTTTCTTCTGAGTCTGAGAAAGATTCTTTCTCTGGCAAGAAACCAATCTTTGGGTCTCAACCAGTGAGTTTACAGTATTTCAGTGCTGGATTTCATTCTGATAGAAATTTTTTTTATGGGAGCCTGTTCATTCCCTTTTCAAGTTCATGCATATTACCACTTCAGATAAATGCAGGATCTCCTGTACTAGTTGTAACTTCTCACCCTCAGCAACAGAAGGAGAAGAATGAGTATGTGCACCCATTGCCCAATTCCAGTCCTACCGAGTTCAAAGGGAAACATAATGTTTAAGAAGGCCCTTAACTGTACATTTATATGTTTGCACATCATTACACACCTGTACTGCATGAAGATCACCCCAAGAATTTTTGCACCCTGAGGTGAAGCAGCAAATCATGCTCCTTCCTCTAAAGCAGGGGTAGGCAACCCTTTTGAGCCGGGGGCCGGGTTGCTGTCCCTCAGACAACTGGGGGGCCGAAGCCAAAAAATAAATAATTTTAAAAATTTTTTAAAATAAATAAATAAATAAATAAACCGGGACAAATGTAGGACAAAATTTTCAAATGGAGGGCACTTTTTAAATAAAAATGGAGGACATATAAAAAATTTGCTGATTTTTTAAAAAATGTTAAGATAAATGCATGTTTCTGAGGCTTCTATAGACAATTGCCCCCCAAAGGCCCCGGTGGCAATTGGCGGCAGGACCGGGCGGGGGCCGGTCCCAAGGCCTCGCCGGGCCGCATCCGGCCCGCGGGCCGCAGGTTGCCTACCCCTGCTCTAAAGTCATGGCACAACCCACCCAAGGACCAAACAAGTTATTTGGGCATCTTTCATAGAAAATCCCACAAGTGCTTCTCTCCATCATCTTGGCATTAAAAAAATGTAACAGTCAATTAAATAACGAAGAATTTGCTGCATTTTTGTAATACTCAGAGTACACTGCCTAAGGTAGCTTCCTTACTTTGCTTAATGGTAGGATTGGTACTGTATGAGCAAAACTATCAGTGACATTTTTTCTCCTATTCAGATCTTGCAACATTTGGGAAAATTTGTTTAAAATGGCCTAAAATGAAATTCTTACTCATCCCTATTTAGGTGTATGCACTCAAGACTGGACTGAGTGGCCTTCTTGTCGTTATCACTAGTTCTTTGCCATCTTATTATCTGAAGTAGAAACTACTTATTACTTGTCTTATAACTAGGTTTTGCCACTAAACAAGAGCAAAACAATCTTTAGCCAAAGAAATCTTCTGGGAGAAAAGCATCTCTCTTTATATAAAGGCTCCACCTTCATTTTTTTTTTTCTTAAGCAAACTAAAAATGAAATTAGGTTTTGAAAACCCCTCATCTCTCTTCCAACAGTCTGCAGTTCTGGCATAAGCTCTACAAACCATTTAGCTTTTTTACATTAGTACAACTCTCAAAGGACAAGAAATTATAAGAGAAAGAAAATACCCTGAAGTTATAGTAGCCTAACAGAGTTCTATAGTGAATCTACTCCAGAAACACCTTAATTTCTTAATAAATAATATCAGTTTTAAAAGGCTGTCCTAAGCCAACAGTCACGCAAAGAGGAAAAAAATACAATTATTTGAAAAGACAGACTTATTCTACATATTGGCTATGTACTTACTGCCCAATATCTTCACAGGAAAGTAGCAAGAATAATTATGTAATTAAGAAAATTCTGCTAAATTTTATAATAGCTGCTCTAAACATTATTTCATTAAGCTACACACAAAGATAAGGGCTGTAATTCAATCATACAAAAAGAAATGCAGCAACTGTAGCCATTGCCTTTTATTTACTTGGTGAATCCACTTCTATTCCTTTTCCTTTTCCTCCTGCTTTTTTTTTGCTTACCTTGTTTGCAATGCTTGTGATAAATGACTTGATGTCTAGATTAGTTGGGCAGCTCTTCTGACAGGGGGCATCTGCACACTTTAAGCACCTGGGGAAGAAAGTAAATGAGTTAAAGCGACTTACAGCACAAAGTGCTGCCAAGAACATATGATTTTTCCATGTACCTGACAGAAGCTAATCAATCTAAAAATTAATAATCCTTTACTGTTTGGGCAGCAATTCAAAAATGCTCCTGAGAAAAGCATCATTATTCCCATGTCACAGACAGGTAAACTAAGGCAGCCACTACCAGATTGTTCAGCTGTCAAAAGCCAAAAACAAGCCACCCATATAAGACAACTCCCTGAAGACAGGTGTGCTTGACTTGGATTATGTGATGGTATATTCTTCCTCTCCAGAACTTTTGATTTAGCTAGCAGAAAACACCAACAGCACTTACTGAATCAACAACTATCATGTTGTTGTCATTCTTCTCCTCTACTCTGTCTCACCTTCCTAAGCTTGCTATGAAGTTCTTGGGAAATTTAAAACCAGAGAGTCAAATGCTGAATGAAAAATCCCATTCTAGTTTTTTCTAAACTGAAAGTTCCATTCTTCATCAGCTTTGCAAATCTCTGTCAGCTATCTACCTATCCAACTAGCTGTAAGACAGGGGTGGGCAACTAGCAGCCCCCATCCTACAACAACTCAGGGCCACATCACTCCTCCTATTTTTTTAAAAAATATAAAAAATTAAAATAAAATAAATATTGAGGGAGAGAGCAGGCCGGCCCAGTGTCATCAGGGGCTGGCCTGAAGACAAAGTGCCCTCCCTCCATAACTGTCATCTTTCGGCCGTTGAGGGAGAGAGCAGGCCGGCCCAGCGTCATCAGAGGCTGGCCTGAAGACAGAGTGCCCTCCCTCCATAACTGTCATCTTTCGACCGTTAAGGGAGAGAACAGGCTGGCCCTACGTCATCAGGGGCTGGCCTGAAAACAGAGTGCCCTCCCTCCATAACTGTCATCTTTCGGCCGTTGAGGGAGAGAACAGGCTGGCCCAGCGTCATCAGGGGCTAGCCTGAAGATACAGTGTATCTTAATTGTAGATTTTTCTTTGTACTGTTATATAATTTTCTTGTACACCGCTATGATCTATTTGGAATAGCGGTTTATAAATAAAACATATTATTATTATTATTATTATTATTATTATTATTATTATTATTATTATTATTAATGTTTTAAAACTCATAATGCATCCCATGTCCTCTTTCAGGGGCTTTTAGGCTCAGAAGAGACTGGGAAAAAATTGAAGTCAAACTCTGGCTTATTTCCTAGCACTTTTTTTGGCATAAAAGTTGGAGTAGGGGTGATGGCGAACCTGTGGCACGTGTGCCAGAGGTGGCACTCAGAGCCCTCTCTGTGGGCACATGTGCTGTCGCCGCAGCACAGTTTGCCAGAGATTATTACTAGAAAGCCAGATGGACACGGCACTTTGCAATAAATAAGTGGGTTTTGGGTTGCAGTTTGGGCACTCGGCCTCTAAAAGGTTCACCATCACTGGTGTAGGCAAAAAGATAGCAAAACTATCCTCACATATCCATGAGGGTCATGGGAATTTTTGTTTTTAGCATTCAAAAATCTCACCTCTGTGACAGAAATCGGTTTTACTGAATTTCAAGCTATGGTTTAGGATCATATTTATTCAACAAACTATAGTTAACATGAATTATGTTTAACTGTGGTTAGTTTAAAATGGCCACGGATGCTTCCAAACTCATGCCGATGATTAAGAAGGAGAGGGAAACAGCAATATGCAAATTCACTAAGGTTTATGTGTTATGTCCTAATGAAATCAAACAAGGTTAACTAGTTTGGTTGGAATAATTTGAGACAAACACATGGACTTGGTATATGCTGAGTAAGAATGCTGAAAGCTAGAGACAATCAGCAGGCATCTTCACATCTCCTATGGGGGGAGGAACACTATGAAAGAGTCATGGCTGACAGATTTTTTTCCAGGAGAAGAGTCTAGCCAAACAGATTGTGCAGGTTTCTCAAGAGTTGACAGTGGCATAAATTTGCACACCACAGATAATGATGTGTCTATCACCAGACTTTTAAGTTTTTGAACAAGAAAACTTTAAAAATAGAGGTTCCAGCATATTAAAGGCCTATCTTAATTCTGCCAAAAAAGGCTAAGAGCGTGGACCAATAAAAGATCATTCCCATCTTGAACCCATCAAATTCAGATGATTGATTTAATAAGAAGAAAAATACTTCATTCTGCATTTTCCATGCACACACAAACTGGAAGTGTGTGAGCTGGGAGGTCACCTGAAGCCACACAAGGTGACTTATAGAACCCAAAACCCTTTTATTATTCAATATAGAAGATTATCACATGCGACTTTTTCCAGCTTTGTAGCATTATTCTATCATTACTGAGTAAGAACGATACAACTGCGATATTAAAACACTTTCACAAACGGGTTGCATTAATGTCTCATTAATGATTCAAGACTGGCAAATAGCGCACATGTCAGCACATAAACAGCCTTTAGCATTTGTTTATTGTTCTTGAGAGATCTTGTACCTGGACAGATGGGACAAGAGTGACCCCGTGAGCCTCAGAAGACATTTCGTTAGGATAGTAAGGAGGTGGAAAACCAATTAATCTCTCGCCGCTTACTTAACTTTCCTGTGTGACACAGAAACAATTTCTGCCAAACTGCACTCTGGGGAAATACCTGGATGGATTGACAAATTGTCTATATATCACTATTGATCGTAATTGCTTTTCATATGTTCTACAATAGCGCAAATGAATCGTAATTGTCAACATTCATGCTTTTTTATCGTTAATGGGTTATTCCAACCCTTGGTTCACTAAATGGGGAAAATAGATGTTATCTTAGCTTATAAGAGCTAATATAGCTTCATTTTGGATCCTTTGGCTATAATACAAATGCTAACCAGTTACGCTATTTTATTAATATTAGTATTATCCCACTTTCATGCCTTACACTTTTGGTGAATTATATGGAATGACCTGCCAGAGGATATCCATCAGATTTCCACTCCTGAAGCCTTTAAAAAGGCTGTTAAAGCAGATCTCTTCCAGCAGGCCTCCCCCCCCCCCGGATGATTATTGATAGCTCCTGTCAAACCCACGAAAGATGTCTTGTTTCAAGCATTTTAATTTTAATTAATTTTAATTAGTCCTTTATATTGTTGTTGTTTTTATTTTGTTATGTTTTTAGGGGAGGGAGGGAGGTTGGGGGTAGGGGATTGTCCTGAATTTTAAATGTATAATGTATTTTACTGTTATTTTTGTCTTCTCTAACTCGCCTCGATCCATAGGGAGAGGCAGGATATAAATAAAAATTATTATTATTATTATTATTATTATTATTATTATTATTATTATTATTATTCCAGTAGCATGATACTTTGAGGACTTTACAAGAATGATAGGAGGACGACATTGTGTGAAAATCTTCCACCCGATTGTGCAAGAATGACAGTAACAATACACTTCCTTAACACTTTTTACCCCGTGTGATCATCTTCAATATCATGACCATTACCACCATCATCATCATTCATTTATATACCACTTTTCTTTCAATAATAGGACCCAAAGCAGCTAACAGTGTGTTTAAAAACAACACAGATTAAAAATACACAACAGCTTCAATAAAAGTATAAATATAACCATTTTAAAAAAATAATTAAATAATTGATGGTTGAACACATTAAAAACATTAAATTTTACAAACATTAAAAATCATTAAGAGATTACATGTAAACCTCAAAAACACGACTGTACAGCATTACAAGCCCATCCCAGTCAGTTCACCAAAGCCTGATGGCATAAAGTGTTTTAATTTGCTGATGAAAAGAGAGCATGTATAGTCCAGTTTCGAACTCCCTAGGGAGGGGATCCCAAAGTCTGGAAGCAGCCAGCAAGAACTGAGGGTATTCATAATCCTCATTTCACTAAATGGGGAAAATAGATATTGCCTTACCTTACCAGAGCTAGTATAACTTCATTTTGGATCCTTTGGCTATTATATAAAAGCTAACCATTTATGCTGTTTTATTAATATTAGTATTATCCCACTTTAATGCCTCACACGTTTGGTGAATTATATAATCTTCTACAAGTGGAGTATTTGTATGGTATTGAAATAAAACAATGCAGTATAAAATGGTATACTTGAAAGACATTGACTGTAAGCAGGGTATTCACTCATCCTTGTTGGAACTCATCTACATGGGACATTTGCATCTGTGTCCCAATGCTCTGTGTTTTCAAGACACAAGATCAAAGGATGATTCAACTGCAAACTGTCTTCACGTGGGAATGACAGTTCCACAGCAAATTAGCAGCGGCAAGTCTTTATATGTGAGATTTAACATTCAATAAATTCAATAACACGCAACGTAGGAGATGCTACATATGAGAAAACAATAATTTTTGTCTCCTTCTAACATTGTAGGAGTAAAATAAGCTATAACTGTTTTAAATGTTGTATCAAATCAAAGGTATAACTTCTTTAAAATTTAAGCCTGTAAAGAAAACATCTTAAATTAAGAATTGACCAGGAAGCCATTTTGGCAGGCTAGCACATGTGCAGATTATTAGTTGGTGTCATTATGCATCTTTTACCAAATAACATATCTCTTTTTTATTATAGAGCTGGCTCACAAATAACAGCTGTTCAAAATGTCAAATGTTAATGAGGCAGGGCAATGCAAACTCGAATTTGTGGCATTGGGCAGAGAGGGTGTGTGTGTGTGGAAGTACTGTGAATATGCCAGTATAGACAGACTCTTATAACAACACCATCTTCCAATTCTCAGAGCACTCTGCAGACTAAAGTGCATCAGGCTGCCATTAATCCCACTTATCACTCTGACAGCTCAGTAATTACACTACTGCTATAGCCCAGGTACTGCAGTTGTAATAAAATATCCACCGCTGTGCAGGATGCATGCTGGTGAGATGTTTTATTAAACTTGGGGGGGTTGATCATCAAGTGACATTAGTGTTGACCTATTTTTTCTATTTGACAATAAATTATCCTTTGACCATGCCATAATAGATATTACAAAGTACATTTACTGTACCAAAAACAGCAAAAGGTAGACCATTCCAAAGAACCACACAAATGGCCATAAAATAAAGACAGCAGAAAGGAACACCAGAACGTGATTACCTGAATGATTTTAAATTATTGAGACTGTGAACAAACACAGATCTGGCTCTGTCCTTTGGTGGGAAGTTGAGAATAATTACTATAAAATGCAAGTCTACATAAATCACCTCAAATGAGCAACCTTATTTAAAAATTACATGTTCTTCTTCAGAGGTCCTCTTCTACTTTTCAAACTGACTGTACTCTTAGGCACCTAAGTTACTGTAAACACTTTTAAAAAACAGTAACAAGAAATCTATCAATTTTAAAAAGAACAATTCAAAAATATTGACCTTTACAGGGCTGTCCCCTATTTTCTTATTTATTTAGAATCATAGTATTATGGGAATACTATGGGAATTGGAAGGGACTTCAAGGCCCATCCCTGCCATGCAGGAATGCAAATGTAAAACAGTCATGCAACATATCCATCCAAGCCCTAAAGACCTCCAAAGATGGAAAGTACACACACACACACACACACACACACACACACCACCAAGGCTTCTGTGTTCTGTTGCATAGCTCTTGCAAAAAAGAAGTTTTTCCTAATGTTTAGATCGAATCTCTTTTCTTATCATTACATATAATCCATTGGTTCATGGAGTAGTTTCTGGAGCAGCAAAGAACAAGCACGCTCCATCTTTTACATGACATCTCCTCAGCTATTTAAAGATGTCTATCGTGTCACTTCTCTGTCTTCTCTTCTCCAAGCTAACATAGCCAACTCCCTAAGTCATTCCCCATTCTAAAATGTTCATATCCTACTCGATATCATGAGATCTCATGGTGGCAACAGCAATAGCAATAAATCAATAGCAAGTATATTTCTATAATGTTTATCAGTGATTTGCAATCCCTAAGTGGTTTACAAACTGTAAGACAATTGCCTCCAACAAGCTGGGTACTCATTTTACAGATGTACGAAAGGATGGAAGGCTGAGTGGATCTTGGAGCCTTCCTCTAGGATCAACTTACCATGTTGTGGCTGCAGTACCAGCATTTAATCACTGTGCCACCAAGGCTCCTTATTATTATTATTATTATTAATCTTTATTTATCCTTACAAGTTAAAAATATTATTTTATATTATTTTAACTTTGCATACAAGTTAAAATAATACAAACAGATCAAAGCAGTTCAAAATAATAAAAATAATTTAAATAGACCAAAAACATATTAAGAAATAAACTAATAGTGGTGCCTCGGGTTACGAAATTAATTCGTTCCGCCGCCGCTTTCGTAACCCGAAAAGCATTCGCAAGCCGAAATGCCATAGGCGCTAATGGGGAAAAGCCACGATTTCGTGCGAAAAAGCGCCGAAAAGCACCAAAAAATTTTTCGTAACCCGAAATAACCTTCGTAACCCGGAACAATTATTTTCAATGGATTTTTTTCGTAACCCGGAAATTTCGTAACATGGGTATTTCGTATCCCGGGGTACCACTGTATTCCAGATTTCCCTAGCATTGAGCCAATAAAGCAGTATCAAGCTGGATTATTTCTGCTGTGTGGTTTGGACCTTTGTTCCCACCAAAAAGGATGGAAGGCTGAGTGGATCTTGGAGCACTTCCCCTGAAGGTCTCAAAACTCAGGCACAGTCATCTGGGAAGATATGGTCCTTCATATGGCCTGGCACCAGGCCACAGAGCTTTACAGGTCATAACCAGTACTTTGATTTCTGCCCAGAAACAGACTGGTAGCCATAAAGTGTCTGCAATGTGGGGGCTTTGGGCTACAACAAGAAGGGATACAAGGTATATCCACCCCTATTTCATCTTTTTGATGGCAGGGGTTGCAGGTGTAGCTTCTGAACTACACCCTTCAAATGTCATGGATTTCCCTGGAATGTCCCAAGGAACTGAATTAAGGTCCATAGCAAAGTCTGTCCTGGATGACTCACAATTTCCTCCTCAGGTTGTTGCTGTCTTACCCTCTCCCTCTCCATGTGTGCCTGTGCAAAGTAGCTCTAGTGCTTCTCCTCCTTCTCCCTGCAGCAACATGAGCTGTGTGTAAGTCATGTGGAGACAGCTGAGTTTATTTGTGGGATTCCAGAGGGAAGAAGCAAAATCCTTCCAACAAGCCTAGAAGAAAGAGTGTTGACCTAGCACAGTGGTAGTGAACCTATGGCACACGTGCCAGAGATGGCACTCATAGCCCTCTCTGTGGGCACACATGCTGTTGCCCTAGCACAGAGTTTGCCAGAGTTTCTTACTAGAAAGCCAGAGGGATGTGGCGCTTTGCAATAAATAAGTGGAGTATGGGTTGCAGTTTGGGCACTCAGTCTGTAAAAGGTTAGCTATCACTGAACTAGCATCTCTGTAGTGAGGAAATTTCAAGGGAAAAAAGTGACAACTTTCACTGCAGCCAGTTCCCTAACATCTTTTTGCTTTCTCTTTTCTCAATCCTGTGTTCTTGCTTTTTCTCTCTCCTATTTTGCTTGCTGAAGACCATTCCACCCCCCCCCCCATTCCCCTATGATGTCTGTCACTCCTTTCTTGTAATTTTGGAATGAAAAACAACCTTGTCTCCCACCTTTTGCTTTTTGCTGCAGCATGGGATACAAACCCACACCCTGATTTGGCTCGCAATCTTCTTTCCATTAGTTTCTGTAAGCAGCCACAATTTATATTGCCTTACATCATTTCATAATAGCAATAGCAAGTACATTTCTATACCGCTTATCCATGTACTTAAGACTCCCTAAGTGGTTTATAAAGTGTAAGCCCCCAACAATCAGGGTACTCATTTTAGCGACCTTGGAAGGATGCAAGCCTGAGTTGAGTTTGAGCCCTTTTGCTGGTATTGAGCTTGCAACCTTATGGTTTATGAGTGAGTGGCTGCAGTACAGGCATTTAACCAATGTGCCACTAGGACACTGCGCCACCAGGTTCATAATATGTGGGCACAGTGACAGGAAGAAATACAAGACACTGTCTCATGTCACCAAAACACCATCTAATTGTCAACTGTTGAATTTGTGCCAGTCACAACACCTTTAAAACAAAAAGAAAGTGGCTCATGCACAAAAACATAGAACAGTATTTAGTTTAAAAATAATATTCTACAGCATTGTCCAAATGTGGTGCATGTATAATTTTATTATTTCTTCATATGTTTTAATTGATTTATTTAGGCTGATCTCTTCCCCCCCCCCCAAGTTTCCACAAAGGCAATACATAAATTTGTGGGTTCTTACTCATTAATAACCTCTGTACCTTACCAACCCCTTCTGTTGACTGGCAAGCCCTTGGTCATGCTCTCTTGCGGCTTGGCCATACCTTATAAAAGATCAGATATGCATCCTTATTTTCATCTGTGAAATTTTGGAGGGCATTGCTCACTGTCAGTTTCATTTTATTCACTACATTTTGTTCTCTACGGCTGCATCTGCACTGCAGAAATAATCCAGTTTGATACCACTTTAATTGCCATGCCTCAATGCTATGAAATTCTGAGGATTGTAGCGCAGATGCAGCCTTTGAAATGCATTAGGGAACAAAAAGGGAGACAGCCTGCAACAGTAAAGCCATGTGAGCATTCATATGTGTACCACACACATACCCTATAAAGAATTATCAAAAATATTAGAGAAGTCTTGCACACATTCTCCAGCTCCTTTTTGGACAGTACCACACATTGCCTACACTCTCTCAAATAGATACAGTGGTGTAGCTATTTGGTAGACTAACAGAGAGATAGAGAGAGAAAGAGAGGTGGAATACAGACAAAGTATATATCCGCCAACTCAATATTATTAAGAAACTCAGTGTATTTTGAAATGCATTCTGCACTTTATGAACAGATACAGGAATCCAAAGCGGGGGCAGTATTAAGCCAAATCAGTGATAACACGGCCTTTGCTTCTCTTCAAAATGTCTTGAAATGTACAAAGTTACACTGGTGGGGGAAATAGGAATGAAGAATTTTCCCCAGTCTTGCTGCTTTACAAAATTTACTAAACTGAGCTATTCTTTTACTGTTTTCATTGTTCTGAATTATTTGTTATTGGTCTTCACATTTTATGATTTTTACTTCTGCTACACACCGCCATGTCTTTATAAAAAGAAAATGTATAGAGGTAAACAAATAAATAATGAATAGACAAGAAAAAGACTGAGAACAGTTTCCCAGAAAGAGAAGGCTGTTCACTTTGGTTTTCCCAAGACCAGATTAACTGGAGATGATCTGACTCCATTGGCCTTCAGCAAAAAAAGAAAAAGAAAAAGGCACAGGTCATGTTTTAAGGTTGACTTTCCCAGGTTCTGCACATCAACTGTTTTGTCCATCACTGTGGAAAAATGGGTGTATTTTCTTAAAGTTTATAGAGAATTTCACAGTTTAGGTTTACTTGCTTTCTAATAGTTAACTGGCTCAAGTATTCGGAGAGGTACTTTCCAATTTTTTTTTTAAAAAAATAAAGATATTCATTCATTTCCAATTTTAATTTCTAGTGTGTATATATATACCAAAAAGGAGGATACTTGTGTAAATGGGACTTGGGTGTTTTGTGGCTGTGGTACCAGTGGCTATGAAAGAAAGAGGGCTCCTTGCCTTTAATTCTTAACAACGTAAACTGACACTATAGCCCAAAAGCCACAGCAAAATAATGGAGTTCCGGATCATTGACAAGTTTATTCCTGGCTTTATCAGCTATGTTACTGATCTAATTAAGAACCACTACAACCGTTGGAGTAAAACCTGATTGACATCAAGAATAATAATCATGCTGAAATTCTCCAATATTTTCAAGTTCTCTCCAATCATTGTGGGTACTTTAATTATGATATTCATGCTGAGAGACAAGTGGGGTACTGTATTAAATAAAGAAATAACCAAACTATTCCCATGATATGAAAATGAGGAACAGCTTTTTAAAATCATTTTTTAAAAAAGAATATTTACACATTTCCCCCTTTTTTCTTGATTGTAACCGATGCATAAAGGAACTGAAGTATTGTGAAAAGAGTAAATATCAGTAAATATATAATGCTTATATATTGCCTCCTTTTTCAGATGCAATAATTCATATGGAAAAACCAACTGTAAAGGAAGAGAACTAGATTACTGCTCTCATACCCTCCTTGAGGTTTCTCAGAAGCACAGAATGCTGGTTTGCATAGGCCTAACTAGCTTGTGTTGTATGCTTATGTTCAAAGAACAAGGACATAGTGTGTATGTAAGCTTGGATGACACTGAGGTTTAAGAACTGCAAAGAGAGTTCAGTTCTTTCCTATTCTCTCTCTTGAGAAGCTGAAAAGTAGTTTCCATTCTTAAATCACAATCCCCACAGAAGTCTTGCTGTCAATAATTGTCTGTCTCAACACTTCCTTGCCTTAACTTGTTTCCAGTCATCCCTCTGACCAAATCACATATAATACCTGTTACCTATATTTGCCTTTCTCCTTCAGCTGTTCCCTATATTCCCATATTCTCCCAAGTTTTTATCTTCAGAGCACTTTAGTTCTGACTATGCTCTTCCCTGAGGGATCACCTCTCTCTATCCTAATTTTTGTGCACCAGAGGTAAAATCGATGGAGGTGGAGAGAACTTGCTGCAAAGAATATAACCTGCGGCACTGCCATAAAAACTAGTGCAAAGATATTCGATGAGAAGACCTTTTCAGTGCTGTCTAGAGACTCAAAGCTTGGGGTACTTCTGAGGAGCAGTACCTGCAGAGATAACAGTCTTTGAAAACCCTACAGCAGCTGCACTGATGCTAGCCAGTTCTATCTAGAGTATAATTTTGCCTGTGAAACCCCCCTCCCACTAAACCCTGCATCTCAATGGCACAGCAACCAAAAAAAAAAAAAAATCTATACTTTCCTTGGGTCGTAACAGGGTATGAAATATACTTCTCTCTTTGATACATACACCTTCCAAAATACAGTTTGCACCATTTTTATTTTATTTTATTTTATTTGGAGTGTATGTTTTCTCATATTACATTATTTTTGAAATATTTTACCTTATGTATAAAAACATAATGTTTATGTTGTTTTGTAGGTCATATCTGGAGCATTTCCTGGGGAGCAGAACAAAAATCCTCACAACACAATATATTAAATGATATATCATATTGTTTTAAAACATTCTGGAAGCATTAACCTGCATTAGCCACCTGTTTGTACATTGCAGTTTGGTTCATTTTAGTGTTGAGAAAGCAGGATCTCTTTATTTCATTGGTACTATGAATCACTAGAAGTACCTCTAATGTGCATGGAAGTTGTTCTGGGCTGTGGTTTTGGACAATCACAAATCATGCATGTAAACAGGTACATGACATTATTGGCTAGTAAAAAGGGTTAGCACTAATGAAGAAACAAAGGGGAAGACAAGGGGGGAAAGCAAGTGACCTGACAGTTTGATATGCAAGAAGCACATGCATAAACTTTAGATATTGATTTGTATGCTCTCATCTGAGAGGTTCAAGGCAGAGGTGTTAGCATATCTGACACCCCCACTGTATTTGGAGTTACATATTATTCATATCTGGAGCCAGGCATGTTTCAAAGGGTCACAATGACCTTTGGACCACTAGGAAGTTTCCCATGGGAAAGCACGTTGACCCAACAATATGTGGAGGATCTAAAAGGTAAAGGTAAAGGCAATCCCTTGACATGAATGTCTAGGTTTAACCAACTGTAGGGAGCAGTGCTCATCTCCATTACTAAGCCAAAGAGCCTGTGTTGTCTAAGGACTGCTCTGGTCATCATATGGCCAGTGTGACTGCACTGAATGCTGTTACCTTCCTACCAAAGTGGTACCTATTTATCTATTTGCATTTGCATGCTTTCAAGCTGCTAGGTTGACTGAAGCTGGAACTAGTCACAAGAGTTCACCCCATCATGCAGCACCCGGGCCTCAAACTACCAACCTTCTGATCATCAAAATAACCTTAATAGATTTGAAAGCTGGGCCAAAACTAACAAAATGAAATTCAACACAGAGAAATGTAAGGTACTGCACTTAGGCATTAAAAATGAAATACATAGATATAGGATGGGAGATACCTGGCTTGACAAGACTACATGTCAAAGGGATCTAAGAGTCGTAGAAGACCACAACTTGAACATGAGCCAACAGTGTGATACAGCAGCTAAAAAGGCCAATGTGATTCTAAGCTGCAGCAATAGAAGTATGGTATCTAGATCAAGGGAAGTAATAGTGCCACTCTATTCTGCCTTAGTCAGACCCCAGCTGGAATACTGTGTCAAGTTCTGGACACCACATTTTTAAAAGGATGTTGAGAAGCTGAAGCATGTCCAGAGGGGGCCAACCAAAATGGTAAAGGGTCTGGAAATCATGTCTTATGAGGAAAAACTAAGGGAGCTGGGTATGTTTAGCTTGGAGAAAAGAAAGTTAAGAGGTGATATGATAGCCCTGTATATGTATTTGAAGGAAGGTCATATTGAGGATGGAGCAAGCTTGTTTTCTGCTGCTCCAGTGAACAGGACCCGGAACAATGGATGCAAGCTATGGGAAAAGAGACTCCACCTCAACATTAGGAGGAACTTCCTGGCAGTAAAAGCTGTTTGACATTGGAACACATTCACTTGGAGAGTGGTGGAGTCTCCTTCTTTAGAGGTTTTTAAACAGAGGTTGGATGACCATCTGTTGGGAATGCTTTGATTGTGAGTTCCTGCATGGCAGAGAGTTGGATTGGATGGCCTTTTCCAACTCTGTGATTCTATGATTCTATATCACCTTATCATCATCATCATCATCATCATCATCATCATCATCATCATCATCAGCTTTATTAGGCATCTCAAAAACATAATACACAATTAAAATTATAACTGAAATTATTTACATAGATACTTTAAAATTCCTTCCTTATACAAGTTATTCTATGCACTACAGCTGTTCAAGTTGTACCAAATTTTTGTTGCCTCCATTAGAAAATTTGACATCAATTGTGTAATCTGCTCATTACAATCCTCCAATAAATGCACTAGAGTTATATCCATTACACAGTAATTCATTTCCATCAGTTTCATTATCAATTTCTTTCTCGGTTTTTGATACAATGGGCAAAGAAAGACAATATGTTGTAGGGTATATATCACCTTATCTATAATTCTAAGCGTCCGTTGTCCAATTTTCATACCTTCATTTTGGATAGCCTTGTATGGTTTTGGACTGAAGTGTTACTGTGTGTTTTTGTGCTCTCTTGTGTATTTCTAAATAAAATCTTCTTTATTCATCAAACTTGGAGTCCTCCCACAGTTAGCACTAGTATACATAGGTGAAAACAGTCCCTGAGGTTACCCAACCTCTCTCAGGCGGGCCTCTTATGATCTAAACAGTTCCCTCAACATCTAAGGAGATACTAACACAGCTGGTGGGGACCCCAAGTCCCACCACCACCTTTTGAGGGAATCAAGATACAGCTAGAGTGTAGCAAAATGGTCAGCAAAATTAGACTGATGGGCAGAACAGCACAATGCAAAAACTGCTGCTGGGGAGCAAGAACTTGACCCAGGAGCTTATTGCACACACTTTTGGCTCCATTCTGGACATGGGCAGGAGATGCGCATAGCTGAGTGAAAACAGATTTTATCGCACATTAAATTGTCAGCAAGATGTCCCCATGCCATTACCGACCCTAACCCATCACCAACCCAAACCCATCCCCTAATCGGGCTCAGGTGCATGAAGTTTGCTCAGTCGGAAAGTTTCCGGTTGAGCAAAATTCACATGAGCCCAGCTTGAGGATGGGTTAGGGTCGGCAATGGCATGGGGACACCTTGCTGACAGTTTAGCATGCAATAAAACTCCCCAGTCTGACCTATTATACAATATTTAATTGACTGGTGTCATTTCACTTCTGGCCACAGCAGTGTGATGATGAACAGGCTAAACCCCTACTCTAGTCGAGCTACCAGTTCAAGACAGCTTTTGTTTGGAGTCATGATGACTGATTGCGAAAAGAAATCTAGCTGGTGAGGAGAAACATTGGCACCTAACTTTATGGATACATCTATACTTCACATTTAAACCTTTCTTTCTGGAAAATCATAAGAACTGTAACTCTAAAATGTGAGTTTCTAACAGAACATTTAGTGTCTGTGCAGACTGCCAAAATAAAGATGCTTCGGGTCTCTTTGGAGTTATGCTGTTTAAGTGATGCATGGGTCCTAAGAGTCCAGAGGTTGCGCCAAAGCCACACTCCATTCCTAAGCACTGGAGTGCAGCTTTGGTGCAGCTTCCAGATTCTTAGGATGCATGCATCATTTAAACAGCATACCTCCAAAGAGACCCGAAGCAGCTTTATTTTGGCAGTCTGTAACAGGCCTTAGTGGGAGTGAAAACTAAGTCATATCAGTTACAGTGAAAGATAACTTGCAGTGTAGATTTCCACAGAAATACTGTTAGCACATAAGGTTTGTTGTTGTTGTTGTGTGCCATCAAATCACATCCAACTTATGGTAACCCTAAGATGCATCTGATACACCAGCTGCGCCCTTTTCTGGAAGTAAGGGATCTCGAGACGGTTGTGCACACGCTGGTAACCTCACGCCTTGACTTCTGTAATGCACTCTACATGGGGCTACCCCTGTGCTTGACTCGGATTACAGCTGGTTCAAAACATGGCAGCCAGGCTTGTGTCAGGTACATCTAGGAGGGACCACATTACTCCGGTTTTGAGGTCCCTCCACTGGCTGCCTATCAGCTTCCGGGCCCAGTACAAGGTGTTGGTTATCACCTTTAAAGCCCTAAATGGCTTGGGTCCAAGCTATCTTAGGGACCGCCTCCTCCCGTACAATCCTCCCCGCGCTCTCCGGTCCTCTGGGAGGAACTTACTGCAGCCTCTAAAATCTAGGCTTGCGGCAACCTCCCAGAGGGCGTTCTCTGCTGTCGCCCCCAAACTCTGGAACGACCTGCCGAATGAGATCCGTCAGTTGACATCATTAGACAGCTTTAAAAAAGCAGTCAAGACGGATCTCTTCCGGCAGGCCTTTCCAAATTAACCATCCCGGCCCAGCTTCCCAGGTTCCCTGATTCCCTCATTCCTCCCGTGGCCCCATCTTAGTGATGGTTGAGGATCAACAGAGGGATATCAGGGTTTTTAGTTTTAACTGCTGTTTTTATGCTTGATATTGTGTTTTTAATATGTTATACTGTTTAATACTGTCTTAAGGAGGGGAGGGATAAAGTGTTTTTAATTGTCATATTTTATATTTTACTGTTGTTAACCGCCCGGATTGGTTTGCCAGAGGGCGGTATACAAATAATAATAATAATAATAATAATAATAATAATAATAATAATAATAATAATAATAATAATAATAATAATAATAGGATTTTCTCAGC
>NC_056525.1:107639485-107649665 GCF_019175285.1 Sceloporus undulatus | reverse complement strand
AAGATTTTTTCAGAGAAGGTTTGTCATTGCCTTCCTCTGGGACTGAGACTGAGACTCTAGGACTTGCCCAATATTATCCAGTGGGTTTCTATGGCTGAATGCGGATTTGAATCCTAGTCTCCAGAGTCCTAGTCCAGCACTCAAACCACTACACCAAGGCGATTACTACACATCAAATTGAAAAGGCGCCCAGCTGTCAGTAGAATGTATCCAGTGTTCTAATTTTCTAGACTCAGTGCATCTGCTATCTGAGAGCAGCAATGCAGTTTCCCTACCACTGCATCTCTTACTTCTTTTGGAACATATGGAATGAGTACATTGCATGGGAAAGGGCAGGTCAGTTAGGAAGGATCTGTCTCAGTAAATTGACAGAAATAGCCGAGTTCTCCCAAACAGCTGATTGCACCTATTACATGAAGTGACACCAGAGGAAGGGAGGAGGAAAGATAGTGCTTGAAATATGATGTCACACATGTATTTGTTCCCCCAAGAGGCACAAACTATTTGGCATCAACTCTTAATTCCCCCATCTGCCAACCACATGATGTTCAGGAATTAATTCATATGAGTTATACTGGCACAAAACAATGCACCCTTGCAATACAGATGTCCATAAGAATGGGGCGACCACTAGGAAAGGGGGTCTGACACATGGGAAGAATCATATAACAGAAAAACTTGAGATAGCATAGCACAGACAGAATCATGTCAATGGCTTTTGTTTTCCTGAATGTCAGGAGTAGCATGGGGAGTGGTATCACTAGAGCTGGAACATAGTTATGGTCACTTGTGAAATAGCTTCCCATAATGAACTTTCATGTTCCCTTGACTCATCCCACCCAAAGCGACAGATTGCACATGTGGCTGCCTAGAAACTGAAGCTAATGATGAAATAAATTGCTTGAATAGCCAGACATTTGTAATTTATAATGGCAAAACTAGAGGTGGTGAATGGAACCAAAAGCTGTAAAGGTCTCAAGACAATTAAAAAGATCAAGTGGTTGCAACATATTCTCTAAGATAAAATACTGACGTTCTGGAAGTTTTTTTGGGGGGAGGGTTACTTCTACACTGTAGAAATAATGCAATTTGACACCACTTTATGTGCTGTAGCTCCATTTTATGGAATCACGGGATTTGTACTTTTATAAGATTATTAGCTTTTTCTGTCAGAGAGTGCAGGTGCCTTACACAATTACAAATCCCATGACTCTGTAGGATGAATCCATGGCAGTTAAAGTGGCATCAAACTGCACTATTTCTACAGTGTAGATGCACTCTTTAATTTTATATATAAAAAATAAGTCTATAGATTGTCCAGCCAACTCTATCAACTCTGACTTCCAGTTGATTTCCACAGTTTCAATAATGATTCTTTCCTTCCTGGACCAGGACACCCCTAGTATTCCCTGACACTTTGCCATCCAAATACTAACCTGACCTGCCCCTATTATCAAATACAACTTCAGTGAGGTACAGAAAAACATCTATTCCTTGAACCAGTAAGAATATCCAATCATCCAATAATAAAACTCATTGGCAGGCAATTCAGGCCAGTCAAAGGAAAACAATTTTTCAATTAATGCATACTCTATGAAATTTTCTGCCACAGGATGTGTTGATGGCCAGTAAATTTCATTATTTGTTATTATATAAGACAATCTTTCTCCTGCTTTGATGCTAAGAAAATAATACTGAAGCCAGCTAAAAACATCCACAAGAACACAATATAAAAAATCATAAACCATTCTATCCACTAAGCAAACAGATAATTAAAATATCAGAGTGAACTTTAAAAATACAGAAATTAATAAGAAATGCACCCATAGGTCACACCACAAGCACAAAGACAGCGCAGAGAGGGGGGCAATGGTGAATCTACCAAAAACTGGGGAGGGATGGTAAACACCACTCTGCCATTAAGTCCCTCCCCTCCAGAATGATGCAATTCAGATCTGTCATTCCCATTTGTTGAACACACTACAGAACCGATTCTTTTCAAAAGCAGCACCAAGGAACTAGTGTCAGGAAAGATCGGATTTTTTGCATTTGCCTCACTTCATCGTGATTGAAACCAATCACAGTAGGATCGGAACTGGTTTCAAATGGGAACAACGATCATATAAGTCAATCAGCAATTCATTTTAGAATCATAGAATCATAAAGTTGGAAGAGACCACAAGGCCATCCAGTCCAACCCCTTGCCATGCAGGGAATCTAAATCAAAGAATCCCTGACAGATGGCCATCCAGTCTCTGTTTAAAGACTTCCAAGGAGGGAGACTCCACCACCCTCTGAGGAAGTGTGCTCCACTGTCGAACAGCCCTTACTGTCAGGAAGTTCCTGCTAATGTTGAGGTGGAATCTCTTTTCTTGTAGCTTGCATCCACTGTTTCAGGTCCTGCCTTCTGGAGCAGTAGAAAATAAGCTTGTTCCCTTCCAAATATGACATTCCTTCACTTACTTAAACGGCACTTTCATAACACCTCTTAACCTTCTCTTCTCCAGGCTAAACATAGCCAAGTCGTTCCCAGATGCTAACTCTGCCCACACATATTCAGGAAATATTATCATAGGACACAATAGCATCACCCACAATATTAGAGGGACCCTCACTTGCTTATCTTCTAAGGGATCCTAGAACCACATCTCAGCAGATACCAAGGGCCCATTGTTTTATGGAAAGTTCTCTGAATAACTGATAGTGCTATTAGCTGTCACAATCCCAAAATATTCCTTTGCTTGATCATTCTAAAGACATAACTAACTTACTTGATGCACTGTGGGAGAGAGCTTCAAAACTGGAAGGGCAATCATTTCTAGGCTAAAGGGAAGATTTCATTTTGATAATTTATGCAATGTCTAATGATAATAATAATAATAATACAATTAATAGATAAGCTAAATCAGCTTCAATGTCATTCATATGACTCCCTTGTTTTTCAGGTAGCCATGAAATAGAAACTGCCCTGCCATGTGCTTGTGACATATGGCTGTGGAATAGGTGCATGGCCAATTAAAATAGCATGCTATCTCTGAGAATGGTTGTTACTGTTAGTCACAGTTCTTGATGAATGCACATATAATTCTGCAACTGTGATTATTATTTAATCCTATACATATGCTAACGAAACAATAACCTGGAAAATTTTCTTTTTTTAGACTACTACTCTTAAAATCTCCCCAGGGATGTGGGTTTAACTTCCAGCAGTTTAAAAACAAAACAAAACAAAAAAAACATTAAGCCTTGGAAATTCCCAGACTACATATGTACACATATTCTCCTCATTCACACACACACTTACACATTGTAATTATCTCTTTCTTCCATCTCCTCCCACTTGAATTATATGAGACTGTCTATAATTAAACTTCACCTCCCCTTAAAAGCTGATACACAGACATTGTGGCCTTTCTTTCTTTCTTTCTGTTTCCCTTCTACAAGCAAGCAACACCGAGAATAACCTTCTCTTCATTCTTTCTCCAACCATCCCAATAGATGGCACAATTCATGTTGGTTTAATTTATTCCTCATAGAATGTCCCACCAACCCTCAGTTGCCAAGCTAGAACAACAGCTGGACTGTAATGTCCACCCATTGTGTGTACCAGAGATACGAAGCAGACACCCTCTGTTTGGTATGCTGTGTGATGGTTAGGTTAACAGGGCATTAGTTACAGACCTTGTGAGCATGTCTGGATGCTTCAGTCTGGGACACTGGGAGGAGGAAGGATTGGCAACAGAAGGAGTAAATCTGGAGGACTGCAGGGACACCAATGGGTCCCAGGGCTTCCACATCAGGTCTAGGTAAAGCTTTTCCATTTGTTTCTGCTGATGTATAATTAAGGTTTTAGTGCCAGACAAGTTATGTATTTCTGCAGTCTTTATCGAAGAGAATTGTCTGATCACATGTATTTAGTAAATATGCAACAAGATGGCGAGTGATGATAGCTCAATGGGTAAATTCACTTTGGCAAAGTCATTTTGTCAAAGACACAACAGCAGTTATGTCTCCTCCAGTGAACCATTAGGCAAAATATGTCATAATATCAGCATTAGAATGTGATTACATTCTGTGTTTACATTTAACATACAAAATCATTTTGAATATTCTATTAAAGACCTCAGTTCCTGTTTCTTCATTTAGCAAAAGCGCTTCAGACCTATATGGCATATGAAGATTGCAAGGTCTGAGGGTACATGATGAAGACACATTTCTGAAGCTAGGGAGATATGATTGATACCTGGATGGAAAATATCCTGGGCACACCATGTACACTTACTTGATATGATGGTGAACTAGAAACAGAATAGGTAGCTACAGTACATATACTTCAGTACCCGTAAATGCAAATATGTGCATACTAAAGATATTTATGTGTGTGCACGCATACACACACACACATCCCTGCAATGTCCATATTACATTCATTGGCCTGTTACAGACTGCCAAAATAAAGCTGCTTCGGGTCTCTTTGGAGGTATGCTATTTAAATGATGTATGGGTCCTAAGAGTCCAGAGGTTGCACCAAAGCCACACTCCATTCCTAAGCACCAGAGTGCAGCTTTTGGTGCAGCTTCCAGATTCTTAGAATGCATGCATCATTTAAATAGCATACCTCCAAAGAGACCCGAAGCAGCTTTATTTTGGCAGTCTGTAACAGGCCATTGTCACATCATCCCTACATACGGTAATATTTTAATATTCATTGTCAAAAAATCATCACTTCACAATTCTATATGCTGTGTACAGCATTCCACAGACTAAACTTAACAGTGATGGTCAAAACCACAACAAACCTAACAGCCGTTTTAAAAACATCACATTGATGCTCACCATGAAAGTGCCATCTCTACATAGGAGACAGCTGTTACATGATGTTCAATATCCTTTTAATCCTCTATAGACCTTAGACAGAATGGGTTGACAGAGCTGACAGTTTTTATTATAGCATTCCTAGTACACAATAATCTTCTTTCACCTGGTCTATTCTCCCAGTAGTGTTATAAGACTTTTGACTTATATCAAGGCATTATTCCTAGCGTGCTTAGGAGAGAAGAAATTATTCTTTATGTGCTATGACCCATATGCTGTGTAAATTATCTTTTCAAAATTTGGAACACCTGTTCTCTGGTTATCTTAATGCCAATGGAACTCCTTAAGGACTCAGTTTGGAGAGCAGTGAGTACGAAGGGATACTAGATCCACAAAACAATTCTCTACCGGAGAAAGATTGCCTCCTTTATAACCTATTTACAAAGATGTACTGCTCTTCACAATGCACCAAACACCAATAGCCAATTTCCAGTGTTTCCCATTTACAGAAAATGTTATTTAGTGCTCACATTTAGTCTATTTACCAATATTGTTAGCTGTGATAAAGCCTGATATATTAGCAAGAATGTAAAATAAAAACACTATAGTTACTGTTACTCTGTTTAATTTTTTTTAGAAAGCACTCCTTTTTCTTGTCCAGTTCAGATAATTTTGTGGCCACCAGAGACATTCTGCTTACTAAATAAAATTATTTAGAATTGTCTGCAAATTGAAAAAAATAAAGAAAATAAGCACTAAAAAAGGCATGTCGTGATGATTTGTAATATAAAAGGTTGAAACACAGCATTTAGTAGAATCAAAACTTTCATATTACTAGTTACATATAACCAATTATAATTCATTTTTCAAAGAACCAAGTTATTACTACATTCACAACACAGTTGTAACTTGATAAGGGATGATTTTTCTTCCTTTGGGGGCAACTGTAAATTTTTATAGTTAAAGAATTGTAACGTAACCAAATGGACAAATATCACAGGATTCAAGTACTGGCTGATGCTGAGATTCCTGCTGCTGCCTTCGGCTCTTTTATGGGTCATGAAGGAATAGTGTGCAGGAGGAGAGCAAGGAGATAATAATGAAGAGAAAGCTAAAATGAGAGCTAAAATGAGGACAACATCCAGAAGTGAAGACAGAAGAAAGAGGACGAGGGGGCCTGGAATAAGAAGGTGACACCCGCCACTACATGCCCCCTTCACCCCCTGTGCCCTCTTGGACTGTCTGGTTTGTGTATTACATCCTTTGGAGGTGTCACACTTTCACCTTTTTGCTCTGCTGCCCCAACCGCTTGGGTACGGCAGCTCCATTCTTTTTTTAATGCACATCTGCACTGGTGCATTTATATGGAGTGTTAGGGTTAGGATAGATTGCTCCTTTAGAACCACTCTGGCATTGGAATGTTTATATGCAGAGTCAGAGTTAAGTCAGAATATTCCAGCTTCTTTTTGCTCTAACCTTTGAACATGGCTTCAATCTGGTTTCTGCTCTCTTTGGAGGTTGCATTATTTAAATGCCCATCTTCAAAAACAGTTTGTAACCACTTTATTTGGCCCGTGTATTCTTCCTCTGATTAATGAGTCTCATATTCCATATTCCTATAATCTGTGTTATGCAGCTTTAGACTTTCCTTTCACCTCTGAGCATGTCAACAGCTGAACATCCTTTCAGCTTCAGTCCATTTGCTGTACCCCAGTAACTCATTGAGTACCATCTGACCTTGGAGTTTCATCTTCTGGCACTATCCTTTGTTTCATGCTGGATTGTCCTATCATAGAACTTTTGTGGTAACCAACATTGTGCAAGACTAGCTATTGCTATTGTTATTGCCTTTGCAAGTGTCATCCTCGTTACTGCTGCTGCCCAGCAAAAGTCTGTCTGATATGAGAGACCCTACCAGCAGCACTAGTACCATTAACACAGCCTTTTGTCTCACAGAAGCATGTAACCCCGCCATCGCAGTCAGGTGATACTATTGGCTACCAATTGCTACCCACACTTCATTCAGTCATTTTTAGTTCTGAGTAGATACACACAAGTTGACTTTCTGTAGTGTGCTATTTTTTTAAAAAAAAATTCTTCAGAATAGAGTAGTTATGCTGAGAAATTGAAGAATGCTTTGTGGATATACTTTTTTGTGTAATGACTTATTCTGGAATAAAATGGACAGAATTGCAAAGAAAAGGAAAGCCCTTGTTTTGTTTGTCTGTTTGGATTTTTTGTAGAGAGTCAACATGGTGTAGTGGTTTGAGTGGTGCACTACGACTCCGGAGACAGTGTTCAAATCCCTACTCAACCACAGAAACCCACTAGGTGAGCTTGGACAAGTCACTCTCCCTTAGCCTCAAATGAAGGCAAAGGCAACCTCCTCTGAAGAAATTCTGCCAACAAAGCCTGCCTTAAGAGTTGTGAAATGTCAGAAACAACTTGAAGGCACATAACAACCACAATGCATTTTACCCAAGGACAAACTCTTGAACCAACTTCTTCTTGGGAAGCCAAATTGGGCTGCATTTTAAAAGCAGAGTTTTAAGTGTAATTTATTGTTAGGTTTTAAAAACATTTCTGTCCTTTCTTCTTGAGTATCACTGCTGAGGGGAATGGGAACAGACCAGGACATACTATTATGTCTGATCTCCTTCCACAGGTCAATGTTAGGGATGACGGACTAAAGTAACCACATTGATTAATTTTAATAAATGGGAAAGTATAAGGAAATTTGCAATGTTAGTGGTACGAAGGAACCTTGGAACTATAATACATTTGTTGGGTTTTTGGTTGTTGTTTTTTTAAAAAGTACTTTCCAAACCTTGAGAGGTACCATCACAATGTTTTGCTGCCAATCTTAGAAAAGGTACACTGAAAAGAACCCAAAGGTTACACAATCAATAAGAGAATAGTGACTGTTTTGTTAACATGGACCAATATACAACGTTGAACTATATTGTGACTAATAAGGTCTTCAGAGCTCCACACCCCAGCACAAATTAGACAGCGGTCCACTCAAATCACTTTACCAATCTTGTACTTTTTAAATCTTCATCAAGAAATTTAAGAACACCAAATCATTGAGAGTCAGCATTTGTTATCCCCCAGATCTTGAGAACTCATTTGGAACAACAGCTCAAGGGTGCACCAACATTTGTTTAAATCTTATTTTGCCATATACTGTACTTTTTCCCACAAACATAGTAGGAGGACGAAGGATTGTTGAACGGACCGTAAAAGCAAGATAAATGAATAGCTGTCTGCTTTATATTCAGGTGTAAGGCATTCCATAGGGAAATCACAAATCCTCGCTGGAATCAAACAGATTTCTTTCAGCAATTGATTTGGCCACGAAGCAAATTGCCATAGGAAATCATATTAATTCCACAAACTAATGATATCCAAGGTGTACTATGAGACTGCCATTTCTGATTTCCCACCATAACCAGCTTGATACTTCGAAGTTCAGAATCCAAAAGCCAAAAATAGTATGTCTCTCTGTGTTTTAAATCAATAACTTTCAAGGCACCCTGAAGTGGCAAGAAAATAGTTCAGTCCTCAAGGTCTATGTGTTGAGCAAAGGAAACTCAACACATAGATGTCTAGACTTTCTTTTCAAAAGTGAAAAACACTTCTTTATTTTAAAAAGCTTTTCCTTCTTCTGAGCCAACAGAATCCCACAGAATGCAGCATGCACCCCAAATCCCAGATCAAACCTTTTGGACTGTGAAATCAATGGTTTTGTTTCATTGCCACAGCAACATACCATCATCATGATCATCATCAGAGTACTTTTCGGTGACATTAAAGATAAGGGAAACGAGAGAGAGAGAGAGAGAGAGAACCTCCAGCCTTAGTAACCTTGTAGCCTCATGCAGGATCCAAAGAAATAGCATGCCCAGGACAAGAGAACCAAAGGAACTAAAGGACAAAAGAACTATAGAAAATTGTCTTCTTGCCAAAATAGTTTTGATTAAAGGCTGTCGAAGGCGGTCAGTGTAGCCTCACTCACCTTCATCTATGTGCTCAATCACATAAAATGATCTCAAACATTCTTCATCTAAAGCATGGTTAAAAGTTTGATTCATAATGCCCAGAAGTGGGAAAGATTTAAACGAATTACCATTCCATGAATACACAAAACATACAATTCATTTCGGAGCTGCCAAAACTCACAAGAACAGCAGCACCAGAAAGGGTCAAACACACATACACACCACACACTATATACTTTATTGGTTTATAAAATTACAGCTCAAAAATAATGACATCATTGCACAATTGTTGGTGCCATGTCCAAATCTGAAAGGTTTTCTTTTGTACAAAAGAGATTCTATTCCACAAAAACTTAAAGCAAGCTTTAGGAAAGAAGAGAATGGGGGAAACTGAAACCTTGGCTTCTGGGTGAATCCAGAACTCATTATTTTAATGATCCATGTGGTCCTTTATTCTCCCCTCTTAAATCACTCTGAAACATCAAGCTAATGTGCCATCGTGAAACATATCTAGAATTTATGCAAGCTATATATTTTCACCTGTTCACAGTTCGTTTGCCTCCCTGGCTACCTCATATTTTATTGCAACCAACCCTAAACATGTATCCAGAGGTTCAAGCCCAAATATGTCAAAATGTTACACCTGCCATCAAATATCATTGCCTTTCAACATGCACATCCACACACACACACCAAAACACACAAAGTCCTTTCTGTTATTTCACCTTAAGGATGTAGTTGTTGGATTTGTCATGCATTTGGAGCAGAAAAATTAGTATATTTTAAACAGTACCCCATTCCAAACACCTGTAGAAACAACATTCAGTGTCTTTAAATTTCCTCTGATCAATATGCAGTTTTGATAATTTGTATTATAGAATTTATTTATTTAGTTACTTCATTTAGAAATTTATTTCATTTAGAATTTATTTATTTATTTCATATAGAAATGCATATCTGACTACTGAATGCTGATTTAGTGGTTTATTCTTATCTGTGCTTCAGGTGGGCTGTCCAATTTGATTTTCCTTTTTTGAAAGAAAGTCATCTCTGGATTTGTTTACAATCGTCCTTCTGATTTTAAGAAGAGTTGTAGAACTACTGTGTGATCAATTCATGGCATCACAACTCACACCGATGCTCTACAGAGGAAAATCCTTTTCCATTTCCATTCAAACTATTTAGCCTGTTTAAAGAGCCCACAATGGAACAGCAAAACTATCTTTGGCCTTCCCAAAATACCATGTTAGAAAGCAACAACTAAACACTTTGACCTATTGTAGATTTACACTGATGATGATGATGATGATGATGATGATGATGATGATGATGATGATGATGATGATGATGATGATGATGATGAT
>NC_056525.1:107553106-107639475 GCF_019175285.1 Sceloporus undulatus | reverse complement strand
TTTGTTTTTCCTCAAAACTGGAACTCCAAGTGACTCACAATTTTTAAAAAATATATAATCAAAAACATACAAAAAGTGAACATTAAAATAGTATTAAACTATTACCATATTAAAAGACATCGCACATGAAAAGAATAAAATGAAATTAAACAGTACAATTAAAACAGTACAGCACACTAGCTTGTTCTTAGGCTTCCTAAAATGGACTTAAACATCATGACTAGAAGGTATTTCAAATACTACCTAGTGTAACCTAGCTCATACAAGAAATACACCAATTAGCTATAGCCTCCCCTAATAGTCTAGAATTTTTTAAGTCATTCTCTTGCACTTCATTTCCTGCTAATATTTCGCCATTCTTTTTTCTTGCAATCTGAACCCATTGCTTCAGGGCTGATCCTCTGGAGCAAAAGACAGCAAATTCAATCCATGGCAAATGCACCATCTTTTCCACAGGCTAAACAAACCCTGTTGCTTGTACCTTTGCTCATAGGATTTTTTTCTTCTGGTTCCTCAGCATCTTTATCACCCACGTCTAGGCATGCAATAGTGCCTCCCGACCCCTATAGGTTTCTCAAACTACAGGGTCCAGAGCTGTATTCTGAATGAGATCTGATCAAGCAGAACAGAGTGCAAGCCTTGCTTCTCATGAGCTGAGAGTATGAAACCTGAGGCCCTAGGATCAAATCCAGCCTTCTGTTTTTCCAATGGAGGCCATAATTTATCAACTTCCTAGTTTTTCTATAGACTCCAGCATCACCACCTAAAAGGTTGAAATGCCTTTCCTAAAATTTACTTACTGGCATGAAAAGCTTTAAGATATTCTATACTTCCATCTCTCTCTGTGTGTGTGGGGTGTGTGTTTCCACAAACCATTGAAATGTGACCCTGAAAACCTCTCTGAAATTGAATTCAGCCCTCAGGATGAAACCCTGATGAAACCCAGTACTGCATTACTGTACTAGTAGACCACTAGCTAAACAATCATTTTGACTTGTGGTCTACTAAAATCCCTAAACAATTTTCGTATGTCCTGCCAACAAGCTAAGTGTTGTTCAAATTTCATTTCATCATCAGATCCCACTTGTCTAAATGCAGGAACTTTTCATTTATTAAATCTGTTAATTTTAGCTTGCATGTTCATCCTGTTCTAAAGTATCAGATACCCCATCTAACTTGGTATGATATGCAAATCTGATGAGGATCTCCTGCAGTGCTTCACAGAATGCAAGGACATAGATAGGAACACTTGCCCCTAATTCTGAGTATCTGAAAAAGTACTTTAGCAAAATCACAGATATTTCTGTTTATCTGTTTTCTATAGCAAGGTATATACAACAACCAGCTTATATCAACAGTAAAAACATTGCTAGGGCATGCAAAATAACTGGAATATTTTACTGAATTTGCAAAGTATCCAGAGGGGTTGGTATCATGTCAGGACAAAGGGGAAAAAATCAGGTGGGAAATACCCAAGGTGTGTATCTACAGTCATTTTACACCACTTGTCTCCATTTTACGGAATCCTAGGATTTGTAATTTGTTGAGGCACTTAGCATCCTCTGCTAGAATACATGAGCATACATTTTGCTCCCGGAATTTGTCATTTTCCATTTGTACATAGGGAAGAAATACATCTCTTTTTAGAATATTATGAAAATCAGAAATAGATGGCATTTCCTTGTGTTCTCTGACATTTGTGCTAGTGTTAAAGGGGATTATTCTAGCTTTGCTTTTCTTCTTCAAAGGAAAATTACTCAAAAAGCCAAGACTGAAAAGGCTTTTCAGCACAGCAATATAAATAACACAAGGCAAACTGCAGGGGTCAGCACAGAGCAGATCAAGAATGCTGTGAGCTCCTCCAGAAATCACTTTACTAATATGTGAAGATTTTGTTTTAACCAATAAATTTAACATGGCAAAAGAACAATTACTTTTACCAAAGAATATCTGAGACTATATGACTTGGATCACAAAGCTTTCTGTTGTTGCCACATGTGACCAATTAGAATGCAAACACGGAGAAGATGAAGCAGTACTCAAAGATTTTTTTTGACACAACATGAGGTTTGATGAACTGTACTGCCCCCCAGCAAAGACCCCTGAGGCATTGTGATAGCTAATGAACTCATTATTGTTCAAAGGAGGAGAAGACAGCAAGTCATTTAGAATGAGAGGTACTAGACTTTCTTGATCCCCTGCATCGAAATGAACCTTTGAATAAAGATTGTTTAAAACTAGGGGGAAAAGCCACCAGTAGCCCTGACATTTAGACAAATATATATCTGTGTGTGCCCATGTGTATGTGTCTTCAGGTGACCTGTCAGCTTATGGTGACCCCATGAATTTCATAAGGTTTTCACATGCAAGGAATACACAGAGGTTGTTTTCACCAGATCCTTCCTCTGAAAGATAGCCTATAGCACCTGGTATTCATTGGTGGTCTCCCATCCAAGTCCTAGGATTAACCCTGCTTAGCTTTCAAGATTAGACAGTATCTGGTGCCTTAAAGGTATTTAGACCTGACACCACCAAAAATTATGTTACATAGGCTTCATCTCTATATGCATGTCTGAATACTCATCTGTCACAGCTAAATACAGTGGGCCCTTGTTATACACTGGGGTTGGTTCCAAAATCTCCTGTGGATAACAAAATTTGTGGATTCCCAAGTCCCATTAAATATAATGACATAGTAAAATGGTGTCCCTTATAAAAAATGGAAAATCAAGGTTTGATATTTGAAATTTATATTTCATTTTGGACATTTTCAGACCGTGGATGCTTGAATCCGTGTATAAAAAAATCTGTGTATAAGAAGGGCTGGCTGTACATGAATGGACTTCAATAAAGGCACTGCTTTTCAAGAATAGTGAGATAACACATTTGCATGTGAAAATCACCACCTGATTCTAATGTGACCAAATAATCCACAATACATTTGAGGCACACCCTGAAGGCTTGGTAGATGAAAGGAATGCTGTGGATACAGTGTATCTTGATTTCAGTAAGGCCTCTGTCAGGGTTCCCCATGACATTCTTGCAAACAAGCTAGTGAAATGTGGGCTAGACAAGGTAAATGTTACATGGATTTGTAATTGGTTGACTGGGCGAACCTAAAGGGTGCTCAACAATGGCTCCTTTTCATCCTGGAGAGAAGTGACCAGTCGGGTCCCACAGGGTTCTGTCCTGGGCCCAGTGCTATTCAACATCTTTATCAATGACTTGAATGACAGAATTGGGGGCATACTTATCAAATTTGCAGATGACACCAAACTAGGAGGAGTCACTAATACCCCTGAGGACAGGATCAAAATTCAAAATGACCTGAATAGATTAGAAAGCTGGGCCAAAGCTAACAAAATGAATTTCAACACGAAAAAATATAAGGTACTGTACTTCGGGCGGAAAAATGAAATGCACAGATATAGGATGGGGGACACCTGGCTGAACGAGACTACAGTACAAGTGAAAGGGATCTAGGAGTTCAAGTATACCACAAGTTGAACATGAGTCAACAATGTGATGTGGCAGCTAAAAAGGGCAATACAATTTTAGCCTGCATCAATAAAAGTATAGTGTCTAGATCAAGAGAAGTAATAGTGCCACTATATTCTGCTTTGGTCAGGCCCCACCTGGAATACTGTGTCCAGTTCTGGGCACCACAATTTAAAAAGGATTTGGAGCAACAGGAGCATGTCCAAAGGAGAGCGTCTAAAATGGTGAAGGGTCTGGAAACCATGCCCCATGAGGAACGACTTTAGGGAGCTGGGGATGTTCAGCCAGGAGAAGAGAAAGTTAAGAGATGATATTATAGCCCTGTTTAAATATGTGAAGGGATGTCATATTGAAGAGGGAGCAAGCTTGTTTTCTGCTGCTCCAGAGAACAGGATGCGGAACAATGGATGCAAGCTCCAGGAAAAGAGATTCCACCTCAACATTAGGAGGAACTTCCTGACAGTAAGGGCTGCTCAACAGTGGAACAAACTCCCTCGGAGTGTAGTGGAGTCTCCTTTCTTAGAGGTCTTCAAACAGAGGCTGGGTGGCCATCTGTAGGGGATGCTTTGATTTGGATTTCCTGCATGGCAGGGGTTTTGGCTGGATGGCCCTTCTGGTCTCTTCCAACTCTATTATTCTATGATTCTATGATTCTATAATATAGAAAGCCATATGAAATGAAGGTGATATTGGTGTTGTCAGTTCTTGGGAGACTATGCTGATTTTTTCAATAATGTACAGTTAGCTGTACACAATTTCTTTGGACTCTAGAATCCCCATAACAGTTCCCTATTATATTAAATATTCATGACAACAAAGCAGTTCCTCCTTCCAACTATCAATATAGCCCACATAGAGCCACATACTTGTTTGTGGGTAAGTCTAGAACTGGGGATAGTGTGTGCATTTAGCCATACCTCCAAATGTTCCCACTCACCTAGAAGCATTTCAGACTTCTGCATACTGAGTCCAAGGAAAGGAAAAAGTTTCTGAAATCACATTTGACTGGTAATTGGGAACCCACTATTATCATTGTTATGGATCATGGATGTTCTATAACTGCATTCAGACAAAAGCTTCTTGGGAGATCTGAAGGTCTATCAAACTTCAGTGTGTCTGTCTTTTGCCAGTGTTAGTCCCATACATAAACAGGCCAGTGCCTGCATAGGGCTTTCATAGTAATCAGCAACCTAGAGGTAAATTTTGTGGTATGAGCACATATCATGGCACTCCCTGAGGATTATCAAAAAAATTGAAGACAGCTGTGAAAAATCCATTTTAACAAATCATTCCTCCCAACATTCAGCTCCATCAGGTATGGGTCTTTTATAAAGTCAATCACGCGTTATAAACGGGCCTTTAATATGCCCCGTCACGTGCTAGGGGTTGGCCGAGGACCTAGCGTCCATACCGGCCTCACCCCTACCACGTGATGGGGGCATAAAGATGGTGGCGCCCTATACACACGGGCGCCGCCATCTTTACGTGCTGGACGCGTTGTGTCCACACGTGTCGCCCCGGAAATGACGCCGCAAATGCGCCCCTTGTGCTTTGTGGCGCCTCTTCTGAGGCCTGAGAAGGAGTGCGATTTCCGCACTCCTTCTCAGTAGCGTCCGGGAGCCGCACCGTTTAAAGGCTGCGGCTCCCGGATGGTGCAAGCGGCGGCGGCAGCAGACCGCCACAATCCGTCGGTCTGTAACGCGCCAATGAGTCTTAACTGTGCAATCAAGACTAGGCCAGGGCTGGATCCAGACTTAATTCATCTCCTATGGCACCTACTTGCATCAATAAGTCTTAATTTAGTAATGACTAATTATTTGCACTGATTTTGATGTTCACTGGGAGTTAAGCTCAATGCTGTTTTATTTCCACACTCCCCCCCCCACCCAACACACACACACATTAAGTATCCTTTTAGCAGAGAATGTGACCAGTGGCATACTAAACTAATTATTTTTATTTATTTATTTCAAGGATTTATAGCCTGCCTTTCTCCCACAATGGGATTCAAGGTTAAACTATTAATATAATAATATTTTTAAATATGAATAGGAATATATACTTTCTTATCTGAAGAGCACTGATCAAATCAGCTAGAAATGAGGCCTTGAAAAATTCTCAGGGCCACTAAAATAAATGCAAGGGTTTTTTTAATGGAGAAACACTAAATTTATTTTCAAGGTATTTGCTTTTGAATGATGTTAATAATCACATAGCTGAAAGGTATTCAAATTGGTGTGCTCTGTTATTACTTATTGTATCTTAATAATGTTTTAAATGCACTTTAAAATGTATTTTGAACTGTTTTAATTATGTGCTTTTATCTGAATTGAGATTTATTTATTTTTAAAATTACACGTGTGTGTGTGTGTGTGTGTGTGTGTGTGTGTGTGTGTGTATCTTTACCTAGTCTTCAATTTTGTAAACCAACTTGGTCCTCTTGGTGGAAGAAAGGTGGAATATAAATTGATAAATAAATAAATAAAATTTACAAGCGAGTTGTGAAATGCTATAATCACCACCAAACAGTCTAAACACACTACTATTTCTGTTTATACCTAGAATTTACTTTATCTACTAATATTGAATTCCGTACACATTTTAAGGGAAGGCTAGTATTAAAGATCCTTCATCAGCAAGAAAATTAATAAACATTTTCATCTGCAAAATTCAATAGTGATACCTCTCTCTCTCTCTCTCTCTCTCTCTGTGTGTGTGTGTGTGTGTGTGTGTGTGTGTGTGTGGGGCTTATAAACATATAAATATATAGACAGCAAAAAGAGAAGATCATGGTGGTATATATTTCTCTTGATTTGTTATAATTCTCCATTTGACAGGCAATCATCCTTTTAACAACATCCATTGCTATGTGTCCAAAGTTGAGCACTTTGGTGAATAAGTACTGAGCAGCAAACCAAAATAAAGTCTATCCATTTACATTGCTGAAAATATACCACATGTGTAACGAGGGGAAAGCACTCTTTGCACATCCAATATACACACCCAGATGATGGAGGTATTTCCTTAGATTTCAGTACCTGAACTCTTCATACAGACGCAAACACCCCACTGTAGCTTTGGAATACCAACCTGTAGACTATTTGGCTGCTTATAGTTAGTAACGGTGCTGAGTTTCACAATGGGAGCAGATAGTTCAAAAGGCTCATTATTCTAGCTTGACAGAACCATCCTGGTTTGTTTTGTTTTTTAATCAGGCACAAAGTACAGCCTGGCTAGACATGGGCAAATTGCCCACATGTTGCAAATTATCTCCAGTCCTTTCCTCCTTCCAAGTAACTGCATAGTGAATTATAATTGCATTCAGCTGAACACAGATCGCCTTTCATGGGTTCTAGTTTAACCTATGAAGGAGAAAAGCTGGCACAAATATTCTCAGGTGTCCTCTACAATAAGACTTCAGAAAAATGCCCAAGACCCTCATAATCCAAAATGAGAAAGGCGGTGGTGAGAAAGGAGCCTTCTTAGTGGTGGGGCCACAGCTAATGAATACTTTCCCCAAGGAGATTTGTCTACTGCCCACGTTGATGCCTTATAGGAACTGGGCAGAGACCTTTGTTTGTGCTTTTCAAACTCTCACTTTTATTGTTCAGTTTTAAGTGATGTGCTATTTCTAGTTTTATGGCGCTTCACGAAAACTTTATTATGGCCATAAACCAGCCTCTACTGTTAGAAAATAAACAAGCATAAAATGAATAGATACATATTACAAGTCTAGGAAAATTCTGACATTATGTGTGAACAGTGACAAAAACAGAAGTTGCTTCAGTAAGGAAACTAGCAGAGACTTCTGCTGCTGATAAAATTATTCAGAGTTTGAACAGCTGGTTCCTAGCAGAAGAAGGTAGAACACAACATGCTGTTACCTTAAGAGTAATTTCATTAACTGGATCTAAAAGAAGAGAGTACAATAAAAATTATCAGATCTGCCTGGGAAATCTACTAAATTGGGGTGATTTAGAAAGATTATCTCAGCCTCAGGGGAAGACAATGAAAAACCTCCTTTGAACAAATCATGTGAAGAAAACTCCATAATAGGTTTACTTTAGGGTTGCCATAAGTCGGAAATGACTTGAAGGCACACCACAACAATATATAAAGAACGTATGTCATTGTATGTAGAGAGATCTTGTAGCATCTTTGAGACTAACTGAAAGAAAGAAATTGGCAGCATGAGTTTTCGTAGACTTCAATCTACTTCTTCAGATGCATTATAGTTGGGTATAGTAGAAAAGCATATATTCAGCTGTTGTCAACCATGTCTGATTGACAACAGCAGACAAATTGGGAAACAATTTTCTCCAAAGAAGACTAGAAGTGGTGTTAAAATGAACCAACAAGAAGGCTCTGTGGTATTTACAGACCTCTAAGGTTTTGCCAGGGAAAAAATTGTGTTTCATTTATTACTGGTTTTAGCTTTATATTTTATTATTGCAGGCCACATCTTCACTGCAAAATTAATGCAGTTTGACACCACTTTAATTGCCATGGCTCAGTACTATGTAATTCTGGGGCTTGTACTTTTGTGCGATATATAGCCTTCTCTTTCAGAGAGCAACAGTGCCACAACAAACTATAAATCCCAGGATACCATAGGATGCAGCCATGACAGTTAAATTGATGTCAAGCTGCTTTAATTTTGCAGTGTAGCAGCAACTTGATTTGTAAGTCATGCTAAAAGCATTTCTTCTGTAAAAACTGTATTTACACAGTAAAGTGTTTGACAAAACATGGGTAGGATACCTCTTAAGATTCAAAATCTTGTGGTACAAGATATTATTGTTATTGGCTTTTTCCAAACACCACATCAATATTCCTTTTATTTAAATTGAGAGTACTGTTTGCATAGAAAATAGTGTGTGTATTTCATCTGCTTGGAGAAAACTGGACAGCTTGGCTTTCATTCTGAACATTTTGTTTTACTTTATTAGTCTCTCTGTGTATATATGTGCCTTTAAGTCATCTGTTGACTTATGGTGACCCCATGAATCTCACAAGGATTTCTTAGGCAAGGAATACTCAGAGGTGGTTTTGCCAGTTCCTTCCTATGAAATATCTATAGCACCTAGTATTCATTGGTGGCCTCTCATCCAAGTACAGTACTAAGCAGGGCTGTCCCTGCTTAGTATCCCAGATCAGATACTAGCTTTACATTTTTTAAAAATGCAATTTTTAAATGTATTTTTTCCTGTCTTCCACACTGCCTAAACTGAACACCAATTATTTCAGTAAATGTGACAACATTCTTTCAACTGACAGTTCTTTCAGTTAGGTTACTTGGGTATTATGCCCATAATGATGTTCCTTATCAATCTGATAAATAGCCCTATCAGATCTACATCACCCTTGACAATCACTCTGTTGTTTTCTTCTAAAATTGCCTATTCATTTTATAAGGTGAACCATTAAGTATAGTTTTGCATAAACAGTTAGTTACAAGGTTTGTATACATTTTTATCATTATTGGGGGAGGGGGGCAAGACTTCCTTTTAAAATGTTCACAAAATAGAAAGGAACTGTAGATTATTAATATGTTAACAGTCAATACAGATAAATGGGTTTTGCTTGCTACTCAGGATCCTGGCCACATGCCTGTTGCTCCCTTGTATATCTGGCCATTCCTTGCATGCCAGTTAGCAACATCAGCCCCATCACAAGATGGAGGCTTTAATATAATCACTTTCACAATGATAATTACAAAAAGATAACTACAAAAACTCTAAGGACTTAAACAACAGCACATTAATATATAAAAACAGCAAAATCTAAGGATCATCCCTTTGTTTAGCTGACTCAAGGTTTTCAATAGTTGTCAAGCTTTGAGTTTTTGCACACTATTTTGTGATCTTAAGTTGGGCTAATGAATATATTACCCTAACAAAAGACAGGATATCTCTTTAATTGACTCAACAATAGCACATGCTGCTTTCTAAAATCTGCATTTCCCAAAGTGGGCCAGTACACCTGTTGTCCCCAAGGTTCTCAACTCAGTAGCCAAGTATAGCAATCTCAAGCCTACTGCCAGACTCTTGATAGAACTTCCCACCATTAATCTTCAGTATGTTGGGCCTCCGCTGCAAACTGACTGTACAAAACAAAGCTGTGCCCATTTCTTCTCAGAAAATATGTTTTTCAAAATTCTATTCTGTGATAAATATGCACTGGATTACACTATTTTAGCATAGTTCTATTCACATCCACTCAAAAGTAACCCCCCATAAGTTTAGTGGAAGTTATCCCTAGGTAAACGGGTACTGGATAAATTGATTTTACTTTAACTGCAGTCTCAGAGACTATGGATCTCTATGATGTGCACACCACCTGGTAAAAATAAAAGCAAGCTAGTCCATTAATATTGCTTGGATTATCGTTCTTCATTAAGTCCACCCATACTGCAAAAGGGAGAAAAATGTATTGCATGCAGACACACAGACACATATAGAATATTAAATACATTAATCTGTATAAAACATTACCTTCCCTTCTTGCACAGTCAACAGCAATCTTATTTACTTCATCCAAAAAGGGAGGCCAGATACAAGACCAGAAATGGATCTCATGTAACACTAGGTGATGCAAAGTAGATAAGGGTTTTGTTCAGACAGAGCAAAAAATATATAGTATTACACTCGCCCCTCCACATTCACTGGGGTTAAGAGCACAGGACCCCCATGAAAGTGGGAAAACCGCAAATAACAAAAACACTATGCTTCAGCCTGAGAGAACATCTCTCTAGGATTCTCTAGGTCCTCCAGTGCAACTCTGGAGTCAACATCTGCCAGATATCGACCATAGAATTGCTCTGGAGGAGCTACAAATACCTAGTGAAATGTTCTCTCTAGGAATCTCTAGGTCCTTCAGTGCAACGTTTGGTTAAAGTTGACCATAGAGTTGTGCTGGAGAACCTAGATATTCCTAGAGAACATATTAATAAAATCCGTGAATAATCAAAGCTAGAAAAGTCAAAGCCGCAAATGTGGAGGGACGAGTGTATTTATATGACGGATTAGAGGCAGCTACAGTTATTGTGGCCTGATGATGTGAGCAAGATGCTAGATTTAGTCCATTCCACCACATGTAAATCTGATCCTTGCCATCTTGGTGTTTAAAATTTAGCAAGAGTGGATTGGTTGGGTGGGTGCAGGGAGTGGTAAATGTCTCACTAAAGCTGAATTTGCATTGCAGAAACAATGCAGTTTGACACCGCTTTAACTGTCATGGCTCCACTGTATGGAATCCTGGGATTTGTAGTTTGTTGTGGCACCACAGCTCTATGACAGAGACTAAGACCCCATACAGACAAGCCAAAGTAAAGCTGCTTCGGGTCACTTTCGAGGTATGCTGTTTAAATGATGCATGCATCCTAAGAGGCCAGAAGTAGCACCAAAGCAACGCTCCAGTCCTAAGGACTGCAGTGCAGCTTGCTTGCAGCTTCTGGACTCTTAGGACGCATGCATCATTTAAACAGCATATCTCCAAAGTGACCCGAAGCAGCTTTATTTTGGCCTGTCTGTATGGGGCCTAAGTATCTTTCATATTGTTTTAAACTGTACTGTTTTAAATTTGCTCTCTACCACTTTGAGCCCCTATATTGGAAGAAAGGCAGTATATAAGTAAATAAAAGAAATTAGTAGTAGTAGTAGAACAATGGCAGTTAAAGTGGTGTCAAACTGCATTGCAAGGGTTTGTCCTCTCCTGAAGAGGTCCTCCCTGGATTTAACTGCCATTGTTCTACTATTACTACAGTGCACCCACATCATACACGGGCGCCTTTTACGTGGCTTTCACCTTACGCTGAAAGCCATGCGATGGAAACAAACCACCTGCTGCATGCACGAGCCCCATTATTGTCAACGGGGCTCGAGCATATGTGCTATTTGCTTTATGCGGGGGGGGGGGGGGGTCTGGAACAGATTTTTCCTCTCTCTTTCTGTTTCTTGGTGAAAAATGATTTACTTAAAAGCAGAAAATCTTGGGAAATTACATTTTATACTATATTCTAGCTAAAGCAAGTAATTTCTTAACTATATGTTGTTCAACGTATTTGTTTTTTGCTGATTTTAATGGAATGGAATCAAATGGCATTTGAATCCCAAGTACATTGGCATTTCTGATTGATTTCATGGAGCCCATCCAATAGTTTTGCACAGTGCAGCCAGAAACTCCCATGACGCTCTTTCTCAGCATAAGTGGTGCTGTAGTTGTGACATTGATAAAGTTAAAGTAGTCATTCAGATGGACCTCACAATAATGGATTAAAATGGGAATTGAAGCAGCCACAATTCTGAACTAAGTAAACAACCAGCAAGTTAGTAATGTAATTGGAATAGCAGTAAGAATCCAACACATGTAACTGCAGTAGATATCTGCTATCTGCTATGAATACTTATATTAAATATATTCCAAGAGTCACAACATTGCATATAGTTAGGATTATCAAGGAAGTCAAAAGATCTTCAATATTTGATCATTCCATCTCCTTCTATATTCAATTTAAACTCCTCCTTACCTTCAGAAAGGGGTTGGGGAAACATGAGAGCTTCATAATGTTTTTAAACTTCAGGTTGTACCATTAGCTATGATGGCAAGGCTAATGGAAAGTGCAGTTCAACAAGATCTGGATTGGCAGATTTTCCTAACACCTTATTTAGAGTTTTCCTTCCCTCATCATTCTGTTTTCTTATCCTAGTAAACAAGTGCCTGTGAATTCTGTTTCACCAAATTAACCACCATCTAGCATCCAGTGGTTTCTATCTGTCTCAAGACTCCATGTATTTTTCCTGACATCTCTTCGGGCTTTCTGGTACCACCTTTCTCAAAACCAGTTCAGATCCCATAATTCCTATTATTGAAAGTTGATTGCAAATCGCCTTATAGCAGCCCCCTCAAAAAGCTAGGTAAAAGTCAGAAGACTCTGCTGAATGGGGTGAGCTATGGTACAGGTGCAGAGAGAAAAATGAAATTTTGGCAGACATCTTCCATAAGCACAAACATTCGACCCATGGACGAGAGGTCCTGGATCCAACTCATTAAATGGCAAGGATGAGAAAACAGTTTCAGTGCAAGGGCTACATTTCAATTTCAGAAATGCTCTCAGGGTGATACATGGCAGTGGTGAATGGAGCCAAAGAGAAATGGATGGAACCACAAATACCAGCATATTTTAACTTTAAACAGCCAAAGTAGAGGCAGTTCAATGATTCAGAATAGGGGAAAATACATACAAAAGTTGACATATTGTCAAATTAAAGTACTTGCATAGGGAGGTTATATGAACCCTCTTGCTGAACCAGATTCAATGGCTGTTAATTTGTTTCTGAGAAGAATTCATAGTACTGGTTATGAAGCCCTACATGACATGGATCCAGACTATCTGAAAGACCATATTTTCTTATATGACCCTGACCTTTTAAGATCTAGGTGGGAAAATTTTCTCTTGGTGCCACCACCATCACAGACATGTTTGGTGAGGCCACTAGAAAAAGCCTTCTTGGTGGCTGCTCCCAAGCTGTGGAATTCCTTTCCATGGGAAGGCCCAGTTGCCCCCCCCTCCTTTACTGCTTTCTTTCCATGGGCTGTCAAATACAGTGGACCTTTGTTATACATTGGGCTTTGGTTCCAAGATCCCCTGTGTATAACAAAATCCGTGTATGCTCAAGTCCCATTAAATATAATGACAGAGCAAAATGGTGTCCCTTATAAAAAATGGAAAATCAAGGTTTGATATTTGAAATGTATACTTTTTGGGAACATTTTCAAACTGTGTATGCTTGAATCCGTGTATAAAAAATCAGTGTATAAGAAGGGCCGACTGTACCTCTTTACTTAGGCAAGCATTTGGTTGTTAACATGTAATGGGAGATAGAGTTTTTAATGGGGATGTGTTTTTATCTTACCGTGTTTTGAAAGTGTTTTTAACCATTTTAACTTGTGTTTTTAACTTGAGTTATTATTAACACAGAACTTTGCTTCAATTGTGTTTCAACTTTTGTATCAATAAGTGTTTTTGTTTTAGTTGTATTGTGTTTTTAAATGGTTGTAAGCCATCTTGAAAGGCAAGATATGAATTAATTAATCCAAATAATTGTTGGGGTGAACAGTGCACGGCCTTTTTGGCAACCCAGAGGACCAAACTAGGACCACAGGATGCCTATATCCAGCCCCTTAACTCCTTGCTTAACAGTTACACATAAATAATGCATCTGAAGCACGGCGCAAATATTAATTAGCTGCTGCTGCTCTTCCTCCTCCTCCTCCTCCTCCTAAATTCAGATGCATTTATATTTATTTCACTTCCTTTAGCTTCTCCCCACCCCTCTCCAACTTCATAATTTCTCAATACTTCGATCTTTTGATTGAAATTTAGATTGCATGCTCCTTGGTGAAGAGATCTGTCTTACTCTTATAAGTATATTGTACAATCCCATATACACTGATTGCAGTATATGACATGATAATAATAATAAAAAATAAACATCATGAAAGGCCAATATGCAGCAAAGGGTTTAGAAATGTGAGGAAAGAGAATTGCAAATATATAACACACAAATTATAATAACTTACACAGAGCCCCTTTAAAGCCTCTTTTTCAGGAAAATGTTTGATGATCCAGAATGCTAGACATATGAGATAGAATAAAAAAAGGGGGGGGGCTAAATACTCTAAAGGCCCCAGATTCCATCTGATCATGCAAGCTTAACATGATCAGTCTTGGTTAATACTTGGATGGCAGATCACCAACAAATACCAGGTCACCGCAAGTCAACAGGAGATATGGAGGCAGATACTCTGGCAAGCAGAATAGGAAAAGCAGGAATTATCAGAAAACATGGAAAACAGAAGTGTTAAGAAAGTGCTTTGGAACTCAGCAGCAGTGGGAGGAGTGGAGTTGGGAGAAAAGAGAAAATGAGCCATTTATATTTCCTTTTAAAACTCAAGAGGAGTAGAAAAACCTACACAGATAAGCAAGCATCATGCATGCAAGATAACAAGCCATGTGGGTTAATTACTGTTTTGTTGCAAGACTATCCAAATTTTAATCAACAGAACTCTATTCTCACACAGATTGCAAAGAAGGGACATCTGTAGAAGCTAGTGCCATTTTTAACTCCTCGGGCACTGCAACACCTGGAAAAACCACAGGAAAGAAATCATGATTCCTTTCTGAAATTACTGTGGCATCTGTCAGCTCAGAAGGAGGTATGTGTGATACTGATGCATATAGCAACAAGCACCATACAACAAACTCACATTCTTCTCTTGGGTACTTTCTACCAAAACACACAAGGAAATTCATGAAAACAAGCAAATAAGTAGTGTTCAGTGTGTGAGAGTTGCCCTCATAGGTCAGACTAATTTCCTCTCTAGTGCACCACTGTAATAGTTGTGGGTCAGATGCCTCAGAAAGCTCACACTCAATGCATGAGTGGGCAATGTTGCTTTTGCCCAGAATCTGGTAATCAGAGTCAGCATGCTGCTGAGCGTAAAGGCTCCATTTTTAGTTTTTACAAAGATTTCTAGGATTATGGTTGTTGCTAGAAAAATATGTGTACATGATATGTGTGTGCAAACAAACTGTGCTGCATAGGAATACACACACTTATGTTAACTTGATCTCTGGTGCAATTCCCAAGGCATCCTGAAAAGAGAATGACCACTGATTTCTATTGGAACTTTCTTCTTTCTCCAAAGTTATGAGCAACAGACCTAAGAAGCTATGGGATTTAACACACAGTGCTCCAAACATCGCGCTTCTGTCACCCAAACATCATCAAAACGGGGTGGAAACATCACCATTGTGATCATGCCTGATGCTTTTAAAGTGAACCGGAAGAGTTATCGCCATGGAATCTTATTGTGAAGGCGAAGGCTTTCATGGCCAGCATCCATGGTTTTTTTGTGGGTTTTTCGGGCTATTCTAGAAGAGTTTCTTCCTGATGTTTCACCAGCATCTGTGGCTGGCATCTTCAGAGAATGCTTTGCCTGGAAAAATTGGGTGCCTATATACTGTGTGAGCCTGGGAATGGAGGAGTGATTTGCATGTGTATTGTTCTGTGCTGATGGCTGGCCTCAGGCTGGGAGGCCAATGCAAACGAGGATTAATGTCTGCTAATTGGTGATCATTATCTGCTGGGAAAGCCCCTGACTCTGAATGGTTTCCCATTTGTATTTGCTGAGTCCTTATTTTGCTATTCCTAAGGACTCCCCGGAAAGAAGAAACCCTTAAAGTGAACAAAATTTGGCTACCAGCCTCAATTTCATGGTCACCACAAATACAAGTTCGTTCATTATAAGGGATATCCTGGAATCTCCCATATCTTACCATGGTGTCAAGTTGGTCAAACCTAGCTCAGGTGAATGACTCTCTGAGGTGTTTTGGGATCTGTATTTTTAGATAAGTTGGCATTTGAAAGGACCGTTTGTATCGGCTCAACCATTTTGAATTGCCTACCCTGCTGAGGGTGGCTATATCTTCTTGGGCTGCAAGTCTCAGCATATGCCATCATGCCATGACAATGGCAAATCCTTCTGAAAAAACTTGCCAAGAAAACCAAATGATAGCTCCATGAAAGCATTAGAGTTGCCATAAGTCAGAAACTATTCAAAATCGCACAATCACCACCACACATGCTAACAATTTTTACACACACACACACACATTTCAGAAAGAGTCCCAAAGTGTGATCATAATTATTAAAAGAGGAACAAAAATTAGTATTTTCATCTATCAGGAAGAAGACTTTTGAAATTGTCCCTGCTCACATGTAATAATGAAATAAGCAAAGATCTACCTCAGGTCCATACAAAATTCTGCAGAACTGTTATAGAAAAGAGAAATGAACACATCTTTAAACCAGGAGATGGAAAACCCCAACAGGGTGATTCATGACAAAAGTGCCAAGCATTATGAGAAGGCCTCTTTTTGTTCCCTGTCCCTGAGTGTTTTATGGTCCCTGATCCATATTCTACCCCATCAAGACACATTGTCATCATCCCAACACCAACACCACCGCCATGTAGTAGCCTGGTGAGGATTGTGCAGCCATGTTCAGATAGCAGGCACATAATGACAACATCATCTCCTAAGATCCCTAGAGAACTCTCAGAGGTCCTCCATCATCATGTGCCAGCTTCCATGGTTTAGCAGGATGATCCTTGTTTCCCTTGCCTTGCACAACACTGCCATGGATGAAAGCAATGTACCTTATCCAATTCCCCTTGTGGAAATAATGTTTCCTACTTTAACCAATATGTTTCCTACTTTAACCAAATTCTTTAGCCATGGATTCAACCATCCACAGCATGAAAATATCATTTAAAAATTCCAAAAAGCAAACCTTTATTTTGCCATTTTATATAAGGGAAGCCATTTTACTATGCCACTGTATTTAACAGAACTTGAACCACCATTGATTTTGGTGTCCACAGGGAATCTTGGAACTAAACCCAAGTAGATACCAAGGGCGCACTGTACTTTAAAATGAAAATACGCAGATTTAACAGATTTTTCCTGAATAGAGCTATAGCTTAAATTGTTTTATTCATGGTGTTCTACCATTTTGAGTTGAGCACTATGCAACCCAGTTCAAATAAATGACAAGACTAATTAATGTGCCCCAAATCAGACATGATGTCACAATAGCAGCCATATAGGTCAGTCCAAATTCCCTGTCATTGCTTTCTGACTGCAAAAATGGAGGAAATTAAACACCAGGAGTAATGGAGTTCAGAATTTGTCTTGCTAGATTAGTCACTGTACACTTGTTGTACACTCAGCCCTCTGTATGCATAGATTCTTTATCCACAGATTCAATCATCCATGGTTTGAATTCCCAAAAGCAAATCTTGATTTTGCCATTTTATATACCATTTTATATCTGAGCAGCCACAGATTTTGGTATCCACGGGGGGTTCTCAAGCCAAACCCCAGTGGATACAAAGGACCCACTGTACCTTAAAGCAAGAGTTGTAATGGAGCCAGACTTCACAGGGACAAAGCACTAGCACTTTTAGTTAGCAGGATGATGATGCCATCTGGCTATCTTATCAAACTTCTTTGTTCTCTTCTGAGCTTAGCTTCATTCCTCATAGAAGCTGGGCAAAAATGGATTTCAACAGCAGTAACGTACTGTTTTGAGCTATCCCTTTTGTGATACAATGTACTTAAAGCTGCTCTTGTGTAAACCCACTGGGTTTACAAACAGTTCTGGTGAAGACAAAAATTGCTAGAAGTGTGTGTGTGTGTGTGTGTGTGTGTGTGTGTGTGTGTGTGTATTATGAATCACCCAGCTGCTTAAAATTCGTGACTTTCTTTAAAGGTGTGAATACCAGAATTGTAATGATGAGCATCTGTACTTCAAAATTTACTGCGACACCTCTTTGTATATCGTTAAGGAAAGTGGAGAAACAAAACACATTTTCTACAACTGTAGTATGGTCAGAAAAAAAGTAGAAACTGTCAGCCACATATATTACAAACCTGATTGAGGGAGGTAACAGCTACTGTGATGCTGTTCTAAAGTGATTATTAGCAGAGGTCTTTTCTGAAGCATTGATTAATCTTCACATGCACACCGCATGACTTATGCTTGCCAGCACTATGTCTGCAAAATTTGGATGTAACGGGAGGGGAGGATGCAATTAGATTTTAAGATTACATTAAAATAAAATATATCCTAAAACAATGTATCCAAAATATAGCCCTATCACAGCTCCAGCTATGAGATCTCATAACAGTTAATGAAGCAGTCTACTTGGAACAGGCAGATGGAGAAAATGGGCTCTGATTTTTATACTAGAAATGCTGTTGGCTTGCTTAGATCAGTTGTGTTTACACTGTGTCAGCTTTCCCTTTTCCTGCCCACCCCACCACAATCAATTCTCTGAGGTTACTGTAAAACAACCCAGTATTAACAGACAAAAAGTTCAATATATACATTAAACATTATTTACTTACTGAATGTCCTTGGCCACTTTCATTTATAAGGGGACACGAAACATTTTCTAAATTGTATTGTATGAACGGGGGGGAAGGTATGCAAATATGTAGAAATGAACAAAGGTTTTCCATTGTGTCAAGGCACAAGAAAGCTAAAGAAGGTTTAAACAAAACCGGTTCTATCCACAGAAGAAAAATGTTATATTTACATATGGTATGTCAATTGAGTTGAATACCAACAACAACTGATAACCTTTAGATGGATCATCCAGTAAGGTTGCAGTTCCAGGCAAACTAATAATAAAGCTGGTACGTGTTTGTTACCATTTCATTTATGTAAATTAATGCACATGTAAAATTAATTAATACTGGAATGAGGCTAGAGAGAGAGTGGAGCAAGCTGTCCAACAGAAAGACTTAAGTTATTTCTAAACATTGTTTTATCATTTAATTCCCCAATGCTAAAATAATGCCCCGAAACAACCCTGGATTTATCTAAATGAGGGAAAGCTCAAGGGCAGCTGTGGGCACCTTATATAAAGCACTCAAAGAAAGGGATCTAACATTTCCAAATGTAAAAAGATCACACAACAATGTGGAAGGAAGGAAGTTTATTATTACAGCAGCAAGACTTACTTTTGGTTTTCATACTCTATGACATGGTGATTAAAAAATGGTTTAAAAGAAAGCAAAGCTAATCCTTGTATGAGAACTTTAGTCAGTATAGATTTAAGACACACACACACACACACACACACCAATTGTCTCCAGTTTTATTATCTCAACACAGCTATACTACAATCAAGAAGTCGAAAACATTTATTTTTCTGATACAAAATTATAGTATATGATTTGGTGGAATTAAGAAGGTATAACATGGGAGAGCAGTAATCCTTGATTCAGAATGACAAATTTACAAGTATATCATACTACTGTTAAAATGGTTTTGTTTTTGTTTTTTTGAAAATGTGGTACACTGCATTGAAACTTGGATTACATCTTTCACAGAATGTGCTACATTAAGTAAAAAGTGCTATCAGAGCAACACCTAAGTACAAATTCTGATCAATTAAATTACAAAAGAGATACTGTAAAGTAACTTTTCAGAAGTAAACTGCAAATGAATTTAGATGCTACAAATAATGCTGCTTCTTTCTAAAAGCTCCGTATGGCATTAGGATGGCTTAAGCAGGTCTGGTATCTCAATGGGCTGTGATGATGCTCTATCCAGACACGTTAATGGTTGGTGATGTTTCAAATATATGAGTTGGTGGTTTTCCTATTCTGGATGGGATTGCACTACTTTGAGGAGTAAATACATAGTTTGAGAGCCCAGAATCTCAACCATTTTTGGAACTTCAAGTGGGGTCCCATTACTGTTTAATAGGTAATATGTATTTACCAGCTGTAACCTCTCCTACAAAAGTGGACTTTGTTGTTGTTGCTGCTGCTGCTGCTACTGTGTGCCTACAAGTCACTTCTGACTTATGGAAACCCTAAAGTGAACCTATCATGGAGTTTTCTTGACAAGATTTGTTCAAGGGAAGAGTTGCCTTTGCATTCCTCTGAGACTGAGCGAGAGTGATTTGAACAGGATCACTCAGTGGGTCTCCATGGCTGAGCAGGAATTCGAACCCTGGTCCCCAACATTCAAACCACTACACCATGTTGGTTCTCAAATGGACTTAGTTCCATTTATCTTACAAACCACTTTAATTTACTAAGTTTTTAAAAGGAATCCCTACTTCAAGTGATTCTTTTGTCAGATAACATGCTGACATGAGAAAGAGCAGCACATTTCATGTGGTATTGCTCTTAGCAGGACAAATCCAAGATGGTTGGTTTCCTTTAGCAAAGAACAAGATGTCCCCCTTCAACCACAACACTACATAAACAGAAGCTGTTTGCAGCAGTGACAAAATATCCTCCACTGCACCTGAAGGTGGCAGCAGAAGATAGATTGCATATCACAGATCCATGGAAGCTGGTGTCTTCTCTCATTGGAAAGAAGAGTCCATGTTTTACCCCAAATTTTAAATGATGCATCCAACCTATCCTCCAAATGGCCTCAAAGCTTGGATTAAAATCCAAATACACCACTGACATGGGATCCACCAGCCACTATTGCCACTGACATCTCTACCTGGCAAGCCCAGGTTGTTGGTTCCTGCCCTCCAGCAATTGCTGTCAGAGACAGATATGTAACTCTGTCTAAGAACAGGGCTGGTCTTGGTCATAAAAATGGAGTCCCTTTGCCACCTGGAGGTGGATCTTCTTCCCTACACCCCATACATATATCCAATCCTAGACTGCTGCAAACCATTTTTCAATAGGATTTTGGAAGGCTGGGACTTATGTTTATTCACTGGAGTAGGTCTGTAATGATGTAGCCTTTCCAGCAACTACTTATATCTGCTGCTTTTACTCCTGTGAAATGTTCCCTTCTTTATTGTAGATTACATTGTTTCATTGTTTTACAATGCTAGCTGCTTTAACTTATTTATTTATTTTATTTTTACCCCACTTTTCTCCCAAATTGGGACCCAAGGCAGCGCTCTCTCTCTCTCTCTCTCTCTCTCTCTATATATATATATATATATATATATATATATATATATATATTAAAACAATTAAAATAATCTAATTAAAACAGTAAAAAGTTAATACAACATTCAAAATTTAAAACATACAAGTTTAAAAATAATCTAAATGAACCCCCCATCCCCCAATAAAACCAGGCCTGCATGATTTTAAAAAAGCTTGCTTGAATAAAAATGTCTTTGCTTGCTGGTGAAAGACCAGCAGGAAAGGAGCCAGCTTAGTCTCCCATGGAAGGGAATTCGCCAGGTTGGGAGCAGCCACTCATGTCCTCACTAAACAAGCCTGGGATGGTGGTGGGACCGAGAGAAAGCCTTCTCCTGAGGATCTTAGGGCTCTAGGTGGTTTGTATGAGGAGATACGGTCTCTCAAATACTGTAGTCTGGACCTAAGCCATCTAGGGCTTTATAAGCAGTATTGTGGAGGATAACATACATTTTAAAACTATGAGATGATGGGAAGCCTTTTTGTGATGCACCATAAGAACCCCTTAATTTTGTTTGACTAGTTTTGGTACCAATCCTCCAGGTTTCACACAGTGTGAACCATTTCTGTTAACCATAAAGCCCCTGCAATCTTGCCAACTATTTATTGTATATATATGGCTACATCACGTTTCATATTCTGCAGTGAGTCTTTGGTATTGATTGGGCCCTTTGGGCTCACTACATGTATAAATACATTATAAATGAATGGAACACAAAGGAAAGAACAAGAAGAATATCTGATATTTGATGTATTAGCTAGCCACACATACATCATATAACATCAGCCTTGACTAAATTAATTTTCATATTTTAAACACACACACACACACACACACAAATGATTAATGCACATTATTTTTATTTTTAAAGCAAAGGAAGGGATTGTTTTACACTTGTTATTTTTAAACTTCTGTCTTTCAAAGAAAGCACCTTGTCTTTTCAAGTAGCCTTAGAGAAGCAAAACACATTTTTCAAGACTCTCAGTTTCAATAAAATATTTTTCCCCTGTTGAACAGATTGATAGCATTAAAAACCACTTTTAACAGAGGAAAAGGTCAAAATGGACATTTCCAAGGATACAAGTTAGATACTGTATGCAGCAGACATATCTATTTCTATTTAGTATGATATGAAGCACTTTAAGACATTGTTTTGGTGTGATGTGTGGTACATTATTCATTCTGAAGGGATGCTTAGAGTGGTATTTTACAAATGGCAGAAAATAACTACTTTCACATACATTTGTGATTCAAAGCCTTCATTTAAGCAATGACACCCATCCATCAATGCTATCCTGATGTTGCATATGCCATATATATGTGTGTGTGCGTGTGTGCCTGTGCATGCACACTCCTGCAAAGTTCTTTATATAGAATGAGAAAACCTACATATGCAGCAACGTAGTTATAGCACATCAGAAATGCACAAGCATTGTTAATACATCTCTACAGGAAAAACAAGAGCGAGAGAGATGACCTTTGCAAAGAGGCCAGCGTAAACTGACTGCAATGATGGGTGCTCACTTTGCCCTTTAAATCTTCAGGCCACATGTATCAACACAGCAAGAACAAAAGCTATTTAGTATATTGGCTTCTATATAAATTATTTGCTCACAGACAATATATAAGTTCTGGTGCATTTATAATAGCATTTTCCTTATTGATTCTTGAAATTAAGATAAAGGTGTCCCCTTTAGTTAATTGTTCTGTCCTGTGTATTTGTGCTTGACCTCTGGGACAGACTCTGGCGAGACATAATCATATTAGTGTTGGCTTAAGGAAAGAGCTTATTGTCTCAAATGTTGGAACCAAGTATAACAGCAGCCTCCAATAGAGATATGCTTAGATAGTTTGTGGCTTTAGCTAAGTTTGAAAGCAAGCAGGTACTCCCTAACAATTTATTTTAGATGACAGAAATTGCATAAGCTGTTCCTAAGTATGGACTCATGAATACACTCAGCAGGTCATCAGTGGCAAACATATATCTTATTCTGCTGAACATCCACCTCGGCACAAGAGTGTCTCTGAACTCTTCAGAGTTAACCAAAAGTATTTTCGCTGAAAAAAAAATTAGAGACAGTTTTCCACTGATTTATTTGGTGTCGGGGAAGAGAAAGTTTTCTATGTGTAATTCACAGACACATTGCATCCCACTTCTGTATCAAGCTATATTTTTTTTTTAAAAAATTATCATTGGATATGTATTTTAAACATATTTTATTCCAAAATAGATATTTATATACGGTACTCACTTCTTCTTAAAGTAGAAGTTTGTAAATGTATCTCTATACACATTTTTAGCTGAGAGCCACCTAACTAAATTCAGAGAAACCCAACATCTAAAGAGTAGCTGCATTCCAACCCACCTTAGTATGGAAGGTACAGATCAGGCCAATTCGCTTCAAAATGCAGACCATATGAAATGTTAGGTATCCTTAGTCCTGTGGTGCTCAGACAATATCTGAACATTTAGAACACATAGGAAGAGTCAAAAGGCAGATTGTTCTCATGATGCTACCAGCCCACTCCCAGGGAAGTAACCACTTGATTGGCACTTCTGATGTAGTCTCTACATAGTTCTTATATTGCCAAAGCAATATAAGAAAAAAAATCATCATTTTTCTTCTGTGTAGGGTGGAAATCTTTTAAGTGTTTAAGCCATTTTTGCAAAGGATTTAGGTTAAACATATCAGCAGTCAGGATCTCACTGTGCACACTAAGACCTACACATTCTCTGCTTCCTCCTCCTCCATCCTTACACTAGGATGTACTCTTAATCTTTCATTCCTGGGCCCTGGAAACAATTCCAAAACATAAAACCCCACAAAGTCAAAAACAAAATAAAGCAAAACCATTAAAACAGATGATCTGAACATATCCATGCCACAGGGTACCATACAATATCAACTACAGAGTGGTATCCTTTGATTTCTTTAAGCATGAAAGTTAAGTGATACTTAAATTAAACAAAATCAGACACAAGATAACAACCCCTTCAGAGATCCACAGATCTTAAACTCCCCTCCTTTTTCAATCCCAAATAAACAGTAAGACTGACTTCTCCAGTGGATGAAAATCATAAGTTCATAGAGAGGCACAGAAGCATTAGTAAGCAAGTTGCTAATTTCCTATTGAATTATTAATTTGCTAATGAGTTGTAGCAGATAAATTTCCCAGGCTCAATTCTAAATTATAGCAGCAAAGCATAAGAGCCACAGAAGAGCTAAGTGAAGGTATGGTTCAAGACTGAAACACAGATATGCAGTATGAGCCCAGTGAGCTTGTACTCCGGAGTAGAAAATTGCACAATCTGTAATAGCTTGTTATTGTTACCTGCCCTTGAATCGACTTCCATTCACAGCTACTCTGTGAATGAGATGTGTCATATCCTAAATTGCTCTGCTCAGGTCCTGCATGCTCAGGGCCTCCTTGATTGAGTGCGCACTTGGTATGTGATCTCTCTCTCTTTCTTTTCTTCCACTTTTCCTAGCATTATTATATTTTCTACTGAGTCATGACTCACTCTCATAATGTGGCCAAAGTATAACAGCCTGAATTGGTTATCTTGGCTTCCAAGGCTCAAGCTTGATCTGCTCTAAGACCCATGAACTGAGCGTTGAATCAGCACAGTAGAATAATCTCAAAATTGTTGGTGTATTTTGGAATTATTTATACAGATTTATGCAAATTATTTTTTTACAAATGTACTATAAGTTTGGAAGTGCCTATGTATACAGTTTGGCACAATCTCGAATATGACGACATGAAATCAAGTTTTCAGTCTGAAGCAGAAATACCCAAATCATCAATTTTGCCAAACATATTTAAATGTCAACCTGACACCTTATTGAAAGTGTGTGCGAGGGAGTATAGGTATGGTATGGCATGCTCTTCAAAAATTCAAACTCCTGAACAGCCAGTTCCGAGACTGAAAATATTCCTATAGAATTAACATCTCAGCCATGTAAGTGCCTTTTTAAAGTGTGTGTGTGTGAGAGAGAGAGGAAGGCACAGAGATAAAACATGCTTAGTCTGATCTGAATTGCTGTAGTGTTCTTGTTAAAAACCACCATCTGTCAGAGATTATCCTATTTTACACGGAGGAACATGCATTAATTATTAATCCTATTCCTCGTAGAAATGTACTCACACAAGATCAGGATCGTCCTTGGCGTGAAAGCAGCATTAGTGGTCTTAGCAGGTAGTCTCTGGATGGGACTTAGAATGGGTCCCTAGAGTGCTCTCAAGCAGATGAGCTCTGTCAGGGTCAGCCCACCAGCCATGTGGCAGAAGCTGTACTCTGTAAATGGCATGCAGGAAACAAATGTTGCATGATTTCTCACCACCATAGACTAATTCTTTTGCCAAGCCAGGAAACCTCAGGAGCACCACAGAAACAAGTTTAAAATTAAAAATGGGGAGGGGAAAGAGGATCTCTGTTCAATGAAGTATGTTAGTATTCTGAGTATACCCTAGTAAGCCTGTTGAAGTCCAAACATGCTGTAAATTAAATACATTTCCAGTATTGCCTCAGCTCCTTGCAAGATCAGACTTTCCATCTGCACATAACAGACTACCACTATCAAATGGCATGTTACTTATGTAATATATTTTGTCTATGATTTGGAGGCTCATGTGTTCCCAAATCCCCTCTACTTTTCTTTTGTGTACTAGAGGAATACATCAAAAGGCTCTGCTTTCCATTTTAAATTATGGTTTTCCATGGCATTCAAACCCAGGAAAAAGTGATTTCTAAAAATCATTGTTTTAATAAGCCATATTATGAAACCAGTTTCCTGATACTTTGTAAAGATTTACTGTCTGTTTCCATCTTAATAAATATCTTCCTTACCTGCTCTTTTCATTTTTAGTTTTTTTAAATATCTTATCATGGTCCCTTTTGACTCCTAACAGGACCATAAATTCTAGAAAAAATGATTTGAATACAAGTCATCATTTCCAGCAGCAGCAGCAGCTGGTGGCTCCCCTTCCATGTCTAGGATAGTTAATCTCCTAAATTGTAATCTATAGGCCCGTTACACATGGGCTAAAAAGTACGCGCGCAGCGCATACTAGGGTTAAGGCGGGGCGGTGCTTCTGCACCGCCCTAACCCTAGTGCGCGCTGCGTGCGCACAAAATGGCGGCGGCCGTTCCACATGGCCCGCGCTGATACGTCACGGCGCCGCCGCCTCCAAACGAGGTGGCACGGTTGTGACATATTGGGGGGCGGCTGGGCGCCTAGGGCGGCCTTTCCGCGACCCCCGAAGAGCTCCGAAACGGAGCTCCTTCCTAGTTTGGTCCGCTGGGCGCAGCCTTTAGATGGCTGTGCCCAACGGACCAAAGGAGAAAGGGGCCAAGTGGACCCTTTCTCCTCCTCCCCACTGCCGTGGGGTGTCCTTGGGGCTTGAAGCCCCAAGGACACCCCTTTCTAGGCATGCTTGGGGCGAAGGGGCCTTTTGCCGCTTCCCCGCAGCCCGGAAAGCGGCAGATCGGGGCCTCAACGGCTGCTGCTCTGGCGGCTGTGGCCTCAATCCGGCAGGGAAAGGTGCGCCTACAGGCCACCCCTAAGGGGCGGTCTGTAACGTGCCATACTTAGTTTTAAAGAACCAACCAAAGTGAATGTTTAGTCTAAATATTAATGGAACTTTCCAACACAGGATGAATGATAGCTGGTGGAAGAGGCAATGTACAGTACCATAACAATTAGGGACATTGATCCCATTGAAGGCACTAGTGGCTGTCCACTGAAATTACACCCCCAAAATGTGTTTAAGAAAATGCCTACTCCTTTCTCTTAGGCCCTCACAAATGTGGCTAGATGCCATGTCTGGCTAAAGATATGCCAACCACTCTTTCAGTTGTCATGATTTTGCAATGAAAGAGTTCAGAAAAAGTAAATACTTTATTATAGTATGTATTTGGAAGGAAAATCTGTATTATCAATTTGTATTAAGTCCAAATAAATTGAGCTCCATGGACATTGATTTGTTGGAGGGCCATGCCTGGGCTGATTCTAGTTTCTCTTAGCAACAAGAGGAAGGAACAGCCGCAGCTCCCAGAGTAAGGCTGCTCTTTCCTCTCTTGATGTTTTCTGCAGCAAAAATAAGTCCTAGCATAGTCGCACAGCCAACCAGTGCCCAAGGAGAGAGAGCTGTGCTTAGCAGCTCCCTGGCATGCTGGGATGGAAGACTTGGTGAAGGTCGTGTTGGAGACCTCCTTCCACAAGGCATGTAAAAACTAATACATAGATATACAACAAACACACACACAATTATAACTGTGTGTACCACTTATACCTATGTATATCACCAACATGATGCCACACTTAGAAATCTAGGCCCCAAAAATTTATTTCAGCACCAGCACTAAATAAAACTCCCACTTTTTCCACACAGAAATCTTTTCTTGGCTACTCCAAGCATTTTTCAGTGTAGCAGTATAATTCATAGTAGAGGCAGCCCATTGCGCCACTGCTACAAGTAAACAGCAAAGAGTCAGAGAAATTGAATTTTTGGGAAAACCACCCCCAACTTCTGCCAACACATCTAGATGTACCTTTCATCCCATCCCAGGGTATATCGCCATCATCATAATGTCTCTATCACTTAAAACTGACTTTGAGCATAAGTCCTGCTAAAGGAAGCATAAACAAGGCAAGGAACAGATGAGCATCTCTCCTTCAAAGCAATGTTCACACTCTAAATATGGAGAAAATACATCCACCTTCCCACAAGAAATATGTACAACTCCCTGCTTTGTACATGCCATTGTCAGTCCTGACAGAGCTTGAGATAACTTCTTCCCACATATAACTTCATCAGATTTTCCTCCCCTACAGGTGTTCTTGCATTTCCAGGTGAGCTGGGAGGGCTAGAAGTTATACAGACATGTGTGTGGCTTTTCCTCAAAAGCTCTGCCTTGTATTTAGAGTAACCGTTGCAGGTTGGGTGGTCTGGTGCTCACTTTTATTTTTTATCAGTTTGGTGACAGATATCCTTTGATTTTCCCAAACCTTCTTAAAATACCTTACTTAACATAATGTTAATGTTTTATCCTCCTGCCATGGTGTTTATTGAATGCTTTTAGGATTATTTTTATTAGCCCCCTCCTGAGTGCATCGCTAAAGGCAAGACAGAAATGTATTAAGGTATTAATTACTTGATTAATTAAGAATCACAGTAGAGGTCCAAAAAAGGGAAAAAAAAGAGCTCAGCTTGCTAACACATATCTTGATATACCATTTCTTGCAAAATCCAAAACAGTCCTCACACAGTAGAGTGTAAAATCTTCAGAGAGGTAAAGATATTAAAATGATGCTTATATTGCAAGAATGAAGGGGGAACTAGACTGGTGTCAAGACATTCCTACATCAGATCACAGGCTGATCTGAAATAAAGTGGAATGGGACCTAAGAAGGTCAGAATGACAAAGAGAGCATCACATAATGTGACTAAAAGGGAGACAAAAAGAAGAATTTCAGTTCAGTGGTGAAATATGTATTACAACTGAAATAACCATGGGGAAGGAGGTTACTCCAGAAGTGCTATTATTACCCAGCTGAAGCCAAGTACATAAAATACAACATCCTCCTGCATGTTCCAAATCCACGTTTGTCATTTGCCCATTTGGGGAGAGAAAAACTTATCCATATTCATTCTATTCCTTTCTTTTCTCTCATGTGTTCACATATATTTTCAAACAGGTGCCAAAGGATGGTGCCCAAGGGAATGGAACTGGGTTGAATGGAGCAATGAAGACCATGTCTGGAGAACAGTGCTTTGTAACTGAAAGGATAATGCCATTACACTTTTAAAAACCTGCAAAACAGCAGGAATTGGACAGTAAACATTTCACAGAAATGAGTTAGGAGATCTTAGGATAGTCTACTGAATTGCTTTGCCCCACCTAGAAGACTCAGCTATTATGAATTGCTAAGATTATAGTCCAAAATAGACTGGCAAAAAAATGGTGGCTTCAGGAGGGTGTGGGGGCATGGCATACACACGGCGTATGCTCTGATGCTGTCCCCAAGGCGTCATGCCACCTTGCTAACCACACAGTGGGCAGTGCCACAGCTCGGGATTTACATGTGCCATGTCACAGAAATGCCGAAAAGCCACTTCCCCAGTGGCTAACTTACCTTTTTCCTGGCGCAAAAATGAATGACTTTGTGCTGCTTCTTTTCACGCCAGGAAAATGCTGGATTGGGGCTGTGGTATGTGGTTGTAGTGCCCCGGTCTGGTGCTCAAAGGGGCGGCATGATGCTGCCCCTTCAGAGCCGTCTGTTTCGACCTTATGTTATATTTTAAACAGTTGGGATTATATTAAAATGATAATAAGGTTCTACTATGTCTAATAGACTACTTAATGGTGAAAAAGGAGGATAAAAATTTCATTATAGTATATGTATATGGTATTTACAGACCACGGACTGCTAAAAAGATAAATAAATGAGTCTTAGAGCAATTCAAGTCTGAACTGTCTGTAGAAGCCAAGATGAATAATTGAGATTGTCATATGTTGGCCATATCACAAGAAGACATGACCTCTAGAAAAGACAGTAATGCTTGGTAAAGTGGAATGCAGTAGGAAAAGAGGAACACAGCACTGCAGATGGATGGACTCAATCAACAAAGTCATGGCCCTAAGTCTGCAAGACCTGAGTAGAGCTGTTGATAATAGGGAGACTCAGAGGTCCTCATTCATATGGCTGCCATAAGTCAAAGTTGACTTGATGGTAGCTGACGTTAACAATGGCCTGTTACAGACAGCCAAAATAAAGCTGCTTCGAGTCACAGTGGAGATATGGTGTTTCAATGATGTATGCATCCTAAGAGTCCAGAAGTCGCACCAAAGCCACGCTCCAGCCCTAAGGACTCGAGTGTGGCTTTGGTGTGGCTTCTCGACTCTTAGGACGCATGCATCATTGAAACAACATACCTCCATGTGACTCGAAGCAGCTTTATTTTGGCTGTCTGTAACAGGCCAATAAAAACTAAAATGGCGTAGGCATAAAACACTTGGGAAAGAATTTCAGAGAATCAGTATATATATTCAGAGAAGTCAACATTACCCAAGTTTTGGTGAAATTTAATTAGATAGTGGTGGCAGAGCTGGTGATGGATGGTGCTGGTGATGATTACAACTGCAGGATTAACATTATGTTTATCATCATTCTGTAGACCCCAGGATTTGACATTGTTAGTAAAAGAACATCCAACAATTATCAGCTACTCTAATAAATGACACAAACTAGCACAAATGTGCCTTTTACTAATAACTATTCATGACCTCCTTTATTCTGATATGTGAATATTTCTGTGCAGGGAGACACTGTAAGAATGCCTTTTGTTCTTGTCAGCATGCTACCTCTGGAAATAACTCAAGAACAGCAGTGCCCTGGATTTTCTGCTAATTTCAAGCATCTAATTTGATGCTTTCAGATTCAAATATCATGAAGAACAGATTTTCATTTTGCATATATTTTATTGCTAATTCGTGTGTGTGTGTGTGTGTGTGTGTGTGTGTGTGTACTTTTGCTTACATTTGGAAAGAAATCTGCAGTGTAGCAAAAGATAGAATGGAGAGAAAGAATTGAAACAAACACATCCCAACACCTACAAGGCTGACATGCTTTTATTTGCGAAGTTGCCTCAAAAGTCATAATTACACTGTAACTCCATGGGAACAATGGTAATTTCACAGCAGTTCATGTTGCTGTTATCACCCTACATCCTGATAACTATGAAATTAATTTGTGGCACTGCTGTATATGTCACCCATAAGCTGTTCCCTAGGTAACATTATGCTACCATAGAAAAGGAATTTGGTGCAGTATAATCAGCTGCAGCAGACCATACATGAAGGAAGCTTTGCTACTCATGCATACGCAACAATAATTTGGCTACCAGAGAAGATTAGTGCCACACATTCATATTCCCCAATACTTTACAGCCAAAAATAGGGAGACACTTGTAACACTTCAGTTCCTACAGTAAGGATCACTGCCCAAGCGCACATATTCCGCTTACTATTATAGATGCTGGAAGGTTTTTCTGCCATTTCCTGTTGTGTTAATATACTTCACAAACATATGAGTTCAACTGATTTAAAAGCCAAAGGAGTGTTTGATCTTTTACTTTGATATACTTATTTTATTTGAGCTTTGATGGCCTACACTAAGTTAGGGACTGTTCAAAATACAGCTCAGTAGCAACAAGCAGGCTTGGCACTGCAACATGTCTTCACATTTGTGCGTGTATTCAAGTATCATAAGCAACATCTAGTTTCAAGGAATTGTGAAACAGATTGTGAAATAATTTGCACAATAACATTGATTGACTGATTGATTGATTGGCTGGCCTTTCTGTCAGTATGGGACCCAAGGTGGCTTGCAAGAATTCAGAGACAAAAAAAATGAAAGCCCTGATAATAAGCAAATTAACATAGGATTAAACTAGTTGTCATGTTAAAATTCCATGAAATTTTAAGAAGTGTAAAATATGATAACATAATATAACAATAAAGTTAAAAATACAGTAAGCCCCCCTCCCAATAAAAAAGGATTCCCTGAAACATCATAATCATTAAATGACTAGCGATTCCCATGGATGGCAGTTCCACAATCTGGAAGAAGCCACTGAGAAGGAGCTCTCCTGTGACTTCATCAATTGTAAGTGAAATCATTATGTTTGTGTTAACTGCCTTCGAGTCAGCCCCAATTCATGGTGACCCTCCAAGATCCCCTGTCTTCCACTGCTCTTCTTAGGTCCTGTAAATTCAGGCCCATGACCTCTCCGATCAAGTCCATCCACCTGGCATGTAGTCTTCCTGTCTTTCTGATGCTCTTTATCTTCCCTAGCATTGTTGTCTTTTTGTAGTGAGTCAAGCCTTCTCATGATGTGGCCAAAGTACAACAACCTCAGTTTCACCATCTTGTTCCTGGTGATTTATTCTTTCCGATATCTTTCATTGCAGCTTTCACCTTGCTCTCTAGAATTTGGGGTTCATCTTCATATAGTTCTTATTTCCATGTGTCATTCTTTTTTCTTCTCTTTTATATAGCTCTTCTGTCATCTTTTTATTTATTCTTGATCTTGTAATATGTTTTTCTTCTGATCATATAGCATCCTCATCTTTGGTTTGAAGGGCTTTGACTTCCTGTATCTTGAGGAAGAAGTCTCTCATTCTTCCTTTTTTGTTGTTTTCTTCTGTTTCTCTGCACTTGTTATTATAGTAGTTTTCTTTATGCTTGTGCACTAGTCATCGAACAGTTGCATTCATGGCTCTGGTTCTCTTACTATCTCCCTTTACTTTTGCTTCTTTCCTTTCCTTTACTGCTTGAATTATTTCCTCTGTTATCCATTGTTTCTTCTCATTCTTTTTGGCTTCTGTTAGTGTCTTTCTGCATGTTTTCTTGATTATGTCATTGGCTTATGACCATAGTTCTTCTGGTTTCTGGCCAATTATGCTTAATAACATAAATCTGTTTCTTACATTGCTTGTAAATTCTGTTGATATTTTTTTCAGATCATATTTTAATGTTATGACTGTTTTTGTTTTCTTCCTTAGCATGACTATAATTGTTGATTTAAGTAGTTCATGATCTGTTCCATAGTTTATAGCTGGTCTAGTTTTGGCCACAGGAATAGAGCGTCTCCATCTTCTGCCTCCAATTATATAGCCTATGTGATTTTTGTATTTGCCATCTGGTGATGTCCATGTGTATAGGCTTCTCTCTGGTTGTATAAAAGTGTTTGCAATGCACAGATTGTTGGCCTCACAAAATTGTATCAGTTGCTCTCCTGTTTCTTTTCTTGTACCTAGTCTGAATCTTCCTATTGGTTGTTGTTGTTGTTGTTGTTATTTATTATTATTTGCTACCAACTTTAACATTCCAGTTGCCTATGATTATCTTACAATCCTGTGTTGGTGTGTTGTCAATTTCGCCCTGGATTCCTTCATAGAATCTCTCAATTTCTTCTTCCTCTGCCTCTTTGGTTGGTGCATGAACTTGGATTATGCAGATATTTATAGGTTTTCCCTTAAGCCTGATACAATTTGGTCTGACTTTGCATTGTATCTTGCTTTTGCTACATCTCTCCTTAGTATGAAGCTTTGTGTCTTTTCATTTGTGGAGTAGAACACTGGGTAGATGTCTGAGTGAAAATGCCCTATTCCTGTTCATTTTAGGTAGCTCTCCCCTAGTATTGCTATGTTTATGTGTACCATTTCATTTTCTACTATGTCTAGTTTCCCCTGGCTCAAGCTTCTCACATTCCACATTCCTATAATATTTGTAGTGTAGCTTCAAATAATGTTTGCACTGTTAAACTTGCCTGCTGCTTGACTTCCCATCTTTTGGGTTCTTTATGCCCTTGCTCAACTTTTTGTTGTGATTTCCCTCTATGGCTCCTTTCTCCCTGTCTGTGTTCTAGTCCTGCCTTTTGGTTCACTGGGTGTGTGTGTGTCTCATCACAGGGTTTTCTTCGTGAAAGGATTGTGCAAAGACGTCCCATTATGTTGCCAACTTTTGAAATGTTCATTTTTTTTGCATTCGCACAAGTAACAATAAAATAGGTAAATACCTACAGCAGACTATTCAGTCTTTATAGTCCCAAATGAACAATAAATAAAATAAAAATAATTCCCGCAACAGTTTGATCCTTTTTTTTATACACTGGATTGCTAGACATACATTCATAGATAAAACCACTATCATTCATAGCATGTTAGAAGAGATATTTTATTCTTTTTTTAATATAGACCCTGCTTTCCTCTGATCAGTAGCACAAGACTGCTAAAGCTACATTTGGGCAGCATTAGAAACAAGGATTACACTCTACTCTTTCACTTTGCCAGTGTCTGTCAGAAAGCAGGAAAAGCAAGTGCTGCATTTGTTATACATACAGATTCAGAGGCTTTGCTGGGGATTTTGCTGGTGAGTAAAAGCAACATCTCAATGTCAGTGGCTGTGCTAGTCATCAAAGCAATCCAAGGTGTTGAACAGGCACTCTGATCCACTATATCCAGGGATGAACAAGTTTTGTCATTCTGCTGTTCTGATCTTTATCTCTGACTGATCTGCCTTTTGTGATTGTTACCACAAGACATTGCCCTAAGACCCCTGGCAATGTTCAAGTAATTTCTTTTCACCACAAACTACAAAAACATATCTTTTGGAGTGAGCTTTAATATGAGGTGTGAGGTCTTTCATTAGCTTGCAGTACTAGCCACATCCCAAAGGACATTTGTTCATTAGAAATAAGCTAACACCACAACTTAAACTATATGACTGCTTCCTATGAAAACTGAATATCCCAGTTGTATTATTGCATCTATGGGCACTTCTAAACCTCTTTTCAGTTTCTCGTCTCTCAGAAGCAGTCTTTCACTGCTTACAATTATGATTTATTTTTCCTAGATGAGTCCGGGTCCTCAAATCAACACAAGCTCTTGTTCTAAGACACAAGTACAATGCATGAATCTGAGAGCTGTTATTATTTTTGAAGTACTGATTCTAGGAATGCTTCCCTATAAAACCATGGAAGACTGGATGATACTTAACTTTTACTCAGCCATGTAATGCTGCCATAATTCATATTTTTAATGATGCCCCTTGGAGAGAAGCCCTGTTGCTATGGCCATAGCATGAAAACGAGTGTTGTGTTTTAATTCCTCTAAATAGAGGGGGGGGGTGTGTGTGAGATGACAAGACCATTGCTGATCTGCAGATCCTGAGTAGTTTTCTACCAGTCTTCAGTCTTTCCTTTTCAAGAATGGTCTTATGACTAGTAGTTGCAATATAAACTCTAAGACTTTCTTGAAAGACTATTATTTGATTCATGTCCAATCTGGGTGCAGTTTTGTCCCAGTTTTATGGCAAAAACAACTGGTGTTGCCTTGGTAGTTGACTCTGAAATCTGTAAAGGAATATTTCTTATTGGTTCAACTGGACCATTCAATATTCTCTAAAGCTGATACCAGGGAATGATCGTTCAGTGCCTCGGCTACTGGTCTATGGGGTTCCTCAGAGATCTCTTCTGTCCATTATGCTTTGCAAGGTCTACACGAAGCCACTGAGAGAGTGCTTCTGATATGTACAACATAGATGTTAACCCTATACTCATGATACTCAGCAGTCTCTTTTTTCAATAAAATTTTCCAACTGATTTTCCCCCTTCATTTCAAGGAGGGTGCAGAGATTCTGAACTACTATCTGGATACAGGGAAGAGTCAGCTTCTGGCTACCAAATGGAGGCTCAATCTAGACAGTTGTTTTTCTTCCTGTAGAAGACAGGCCAGTTCACAGTGATCCATGCCTTGATCTTCTCCCACTAGATTTTTTAGTGTACTGTACACAGGGCTGCTCTGGAAGAATATCCAAAATTTCATATCAAAGCCCAATTGCTTTCTTGGGTGTCCTTTGTATACCTTATACCATTGGTCTTAAATAGTGAATTCCACTTAGGTTTTCAGGCCCAGTTCAAGATGATGAAACTTATCTTTGTTCTAGCCATATACCTTCAGTCCAACTCCCTTCATAGTGTTTCTTGGCAAGATTTATTCAGAGGATGTTTGTCACCGATTTTCTCAAAGGCTGAGACAATGTGACTTTGTCCAAAATAACTCAGTGGGTTTTCAACCCCTGGTCTTCTGGAATCCTAGTCCAACACCATTACACTGTGCTGGCTCAGTGGCTATTTCTTAACTATAAGACTTCAAGTGGATAGTGGCCAGGATATCTTTTGCCTAGAAACCTGCCTGTAAATTGTGATCTTTTTTAGAAGCCTTATTGTATGCCTTACCACCATGGGATTTTTTTTATTGATTGGTACACTCAAAAGGGTTTTCCCTCTGGGAAGGTGCAGACCTGAGGAGGTCTTAGGCTACAGTCCAGTGCTAATATTGTTTTGTTCTATCTAGCTTTACAAAAGATTGAAAACTGGAGTTGTTCTCTGGTTTGTTTCAAAAATCTTTTGTTTATTTCCATTTGCTAACATTTGGTTTTCTTATATAAGACTGTTTACAGTTTAATATCACTTTGGCGGAATAGCCTTTAAACTAAATATTGATATTTAAATCAATATCTAAATACTAAATAAAACAGAAACATAATGTAGGGCAACACATCCAATCCAGGAAAAGCCACAATTCAAGCAGTTGCTCTCTCCCAAAACAGGGAAGATAAGAAATCATCTAAAGATAGCTTCCATGAACTAGAGACTAACATAAATGCCACAGTGATATTTCTCCTACACACTTGTAGCAATGAGGCTTTTCCCATGCAGGATCTTTAAATGTATGAACTGTTCAAGTATTAGACTCATTTTGTTTGGACATTTGTCAATGGGCATGCTTGCCAAAGCCTTTCTTCCCTGCTATATTCTCTTAGTAATACATATCTGTACTGAAACCAGCCAGAATGGAACTAAATTTGCCCTGCATAAAGATCAGCATTTCCAGAGGCAAGCAGTTTTCCTTGTGTTAAGCCAAAGCAAGTCAAGCATTCTACATGGCATTTGATTTATAGATTTATAGATATGAAATAAATTATGAAAGAGGGGGGAAAAGGAACAATATCAATTGTTAGACATTATGTGGCATTCTATTGTCTGTGATATCCCTAGAACATATAGGAGCAAGGAACTAGACAGAGATGGAGCAATTTACTTCTCCCCTGAGCATACAAATAATGTGATACTTTTCAGTATGAACATATTGAACAAGCATTGTACCCAATTTTTGAATTCTACATAGGGACTGTTGATATGAATCCATATCAGATACTAAGCATGGGAAAAATATTAAAATACATGGGGGTGGCATGAGAAGTGTGATTTTCTCAGTCTCTCCCCCTCCTCACAGTTCTTGAATATACTCAAGGAAATTCACATACCTATTTTCTGTTCTCCCAAGCTGAGAGGGAAGTAGGGAGGTCTGTGTTCTGAAATCCAGTGCACAGTGCTGGCATCTGAATAATTGTGAACCATCTAAAAAAACACTGGTGCTAAGGCTACAGACTGATGAGCCTACCAGACCCATTCCACCATTGTCATGTGGGGCAAGCAAGAGGTGAAAGTTGGGTAAGGAATATGGAAGGCTATGGTCTGCCGATTATTATATGTCTTCTCCCCAGACACCCTTCTAATGTTATGTGGGGTGGGGTAGAGGAAACAGGAGAGGATCTCTGCAGAGAATTGCTGAATTTATCCCCCCTCTGAGATGTCTTCAAAAACTGCAGAATTTTCAAAGATGTCTTGTTGTAGTGAGAAAGTTGGCTAAATTATTTGCTCTGCCTTGTAGGAATGGACAGGTTAAAATATCGCATCTTCACCTTGTATTGCAGTCAGTCAGTTACACTATGTATTGCAGCTCTCCTTGAGACATCACTACCAATGTAACCAAAGAGGCAGTATGGTTTAGTGCTGGCCTAAAACTGCATAGATGAAAGTTCAACTTTTAATGAACCTTGACACTTATAAGGTTGTCGTAAAGTGGTGGAAAGGTGGAAAATAATGTACACCACCACCTGCACTCACTTCAGGAAAAGCTGGATATAAATGAAATACAGCAAGTTAAACAAGGAATAATTGTGTTGGACTAGCTTCCTTTATTTAATCTCTTTGGCCATGTTATCTAGTGCTTTCGCCTCACTTATACTTCACTAACCAAAGCTACAGCTTCACTGGATTCTGGAAATACTTGGCTACACACCATCTGAAAAAAAATGTAGGCCTGTGACTAACATTGTAAAATTTTCTTTTTCCTGTACAGTTTTTTACACCTTTGCCTGACAAAGGAACCAGTGGAGCTTTGGAAGCATGTATACTGTGTTTTGTGTATTTTGGTTGTCCCAATAAAGGTTTTGTAGATTTTGGATGCTATTGTACTTTGCTGAATGGGCAATATGGCTACTCCTGGATATGTTTTCTGGACTCCTGGGAAGTCTGTATAAGCTGTGCATTGGATGTTCAAGCCCTTGGAGTGGAGTTACCTGAGTCACCACTCTTGTCAGCCTCCAAAGAACCCCACCTGTTTGCCTGCCTAACCAGAATGGTAATTCCATTTCTGAGAACTTCAACCAGTGCACTCAATTGCTCCTTAAAGCTTCAATATTAACACAGCTGCCTGCTGATGTTCCTGGATATCCAGCATCCAGTGTTAGTGGGTTCTAGAACTCCTAAAGTCCCTGGTGCAGGATTGGGGCTTTGCCTCATAAGTGTTCTTTGATGCTGTAGTCTTCAGGCCACAGAGAAACTGGCATCTCAAAATATTCAGCCCAGCATTGTCACAGCATGCTGGTTAGTCCAGGAATCACTGCAAGAGGGAGAAGGATTTATTTTTCTTACCAAATACCTTTATGTTTTACTGTCATGAGGATTTTTCTTTTAATTGACTGTTTTGCCTTCTATCCCGTCATACTCTTTTTATCCTTGATATAAGACAATTCCAGCCAGCCTTATGCTAAGAGCATGAAATCGCAAGATCATCACTGTAACTCAGTGTTACAAAGAAGTGTCATTCCTGTTGTGCCGTCCAATTACAAAATAGTAAAGCAGGGATAGCGCACAGCAATGCTGTTTTTTTCTATTTGTTTCGGTAAGTTTAGCACAGCAGGAAATGTGGCTTTCTCCCTAGATAATGTGTCAAAACTGCAGTTAGAATTTAAGTGCAAATGGAAGTTATCTTAAAGGCTTCATATGTAGGCTAATAACCTCAGTTGCTTAAATGAGATAATTATACCTTACATAATATATTTTACTTCAAGGATTTGGTATCTTCATTTTAATAAAATAATAATTTGCTCTGGAAAAATAACGTGTAAATGGGCTCCCTTATGTGAATGCTGCACTGTAACACTAACATGCCTCTACGTGCTCTGCATTATTTGTGTATGGATCCAAGATTTGGGTCTAGCCTTCTCTCCCCTTTCTCAAGATGCCTTAGTTAAAAAACAGGCTGGCTCCTAAGCAGCAACACAAATGATTGAATGGTTTGGAGCTGAAAATCCATCAGCTTGACAGCCTGTGCTGTCAATATTTAGAAACACCACCATGAAGCAGCACATGGAGGACAGGAATGGCCTTTCTGTGCTCTGGAAGGTACACAACTCTAAACAGCCACACACAGTAAAGGACTACACCAAAAGGAACAAAAACTATCCAGCTTCCATGCCAAGAACACTCACATCAAAATAAATGACAGAAACATACACATACCCATTTTGCATAATCTACCCTGGTTTTTTTTGTTTTGTTTGTTTTTTACATTCTCCAACCAGTTTCAAGATTTTGAAATATAAATGAGCAAAGATGTGGAGGACACATATTATTAATATTATTACTTAGTTTAGAATTATATAATCCACTTTTCATTTTTTCAAAAGAATGATAAAGTGACTGTTCAACCAATTATTACCCAAAGAGCCCTATATTGCTTAGGGAATCGGATATTTCAAGGACGGTCTCTTTTCACATAAACCTGCCTTCCATCTACAGTTGTTTTTCAAGCTGCTCTGTCCTCTGCCACTAAAGCAGGTACAATCTACTAACCATAATAATATCAGAAAGAGTGACAGACCATCATTCAGTGTGAGACTACACTCAATAAGTTTGTTGTTGGGTGCCTTCAAGTCATTTCTGACTTATGGTAACCTTAAGGTGAACCTCCTATGGGTTTTTCTTATAGCAATAACAATAGCAAGTACATTTCTATACTGCCTATCAGTGAACTAGTGCTCTCTAAGTGGTTTACTATGTGTAAGCCAATTGCCCCCCATTAGCTGGGTACTCATTTTACTGACCTACAATTGATGGAAGACTGAGTGGAGTCCTGCCTGGGTTTGTGGCATCTGGTTGCCTCTGGCTGCTCCTACTGCCCCGTCTGCCTCTCAGATAGTCTGACCCCCAAGCTTAAAACCAATGTGTGTCCTACATAAATCCTACAGATTTTTTATATTCTAGATAGGATAGGTGTGAATGGGAAAGATTTCCCAATACTGCTTCTTTGGAGTGAGGTGAATTGAAGAAATCAATTCCCACTGCTAGAAATATAGATGGGAAGAAGAAGACACTCAGTATTCCATGCCATAAGTGTTTCTGTGTTAACATTTTTTGAAGACTGGAAGTGTAATGAAACAAACATGTTGTCTTCAGAGGAGGCTGTGGATGACTCCAATATAATCACTGCACAGTTGAAGATGATGACAATGTGCTCTCAGAGCATTCTGATAGCCCTTGGAGCATTTGTCAAGTACAAACAAAGTCGAGAAGCAGTCTCTGAAAAGGACTACATGTAGAAGAGATGGCTCCTGTGTGCAAGGTAGTCCAGGGACAGAAAATGTAGAGGTTTTAATCCAGCCCAGGAAGCACCAAATGGGTATATTGATATCAGGGAGGGAGGGAAGTGTTGATGCAGACTTTCATAGACAGTTCACTGTAGAGCAGAGAGAGACAACATTTAACAACCCAGGGTCAAAGGAGGAGGCAAGTGAAGAAACAGTGCTTGAAAACTTTGTGCTGCCCATTACAGAAAACGTTATTTACCCCATAATCCATGAAACAAATAGAGAAACAGAGTGGGCATTCAGGACAGAGAACAATGGGATCCCTATTAAATTTTGGAAGCCCTGTCACATCACTGAGTTGAAGAAACACATTGGCCCACTGCCCCTGAAAAGGTGTATCATGGACATGAAGCCTTGAAGCAATGGTGGCCTCCAATCTCAAGATATTGCCTCTTCACAGCAGTAGCAGGTCTGAAGTGATTTTGTGCACTTAAAAGGCACTTGAGATTCAACAATGAAAAGTAATGCAGAAAGTCACCAATAAACATAGAATATGGGACAATGAATGCTGAGCAGCTCTGAAAATGGTATACACCAGGGACAAATATAACCACTGAAGAACATCTGGGTGAGTTCAGAGGTAAATGCCCATTCTAGTGACAATAAACCAGTAACACACGGCATAAAAGTTGATGGTGCTGAAATGCTAACCTATTATATTCTTTGAAGGAAAACATTTACCTGGCCAAACAGCCTGATACACTGCAGGAAGCCCAGCATGGTTACAGTGTGAAAACAACTCCAGTTGAACTGTGTTCCCAAATGAGACAAAATGCAGTGGGAGACTTTTTTTTACCAGTATACAACTGGCAGAATATCTGCTAAGCAGACACCAAACCTATATTGAAGCAAAGTTATAATATCCTTCCCATTACTTCTTCAGGAAGGCAATGCAAGCTAGTGAAATGTGAGCTAGACAACGTAACTGTTACATGGATTTGTAATTGGTCAACTGGCTGAACACAAAGGGTGCTCAACAATGGCTCCTTTTCATCTAGGAGAGAAGTGCCCTTTGGGGTCCCACAGGACTCTGTCCTGGGCCCAGTGCTATTCAACATCTTTATCAATGACATGGATGACAGAATTGGGTATATACTTATCAAATTTGCAGATGACACCAAATTAGGAGGAATAGCTAATACCTCAGAGGACAGGATCAAAATTCGAAATGACCGGAACAGACTAGAAAGCTGGGCCAAAGATTAAAAAATGACTTTCAACACGGAAAAATGCAAGGTACTGCACTCAGGGCAAAAAAATGAAATGAACAGATAGAGGTTGGGTGACACCTTGCTGAACAAAACTACGTGTGAAAGGGATCTGGGGGTCCAAGTAGACCACAAATTGAACATGAGTCAACAGTGCAATGCACCAGTTAACAAGGCCAATGTGATTTTAGGCTGCATCAATAGAAGTATAGTGTCTAGATCAAGGGAAGTAATAGTGCCACTCTATTCTGCTCTGATTAGGCCCCACCTGGAATATTATGTTCAGTTCTGGGCACCATAATTTAAAAAGGATGTTGAGAAACTGGAGTGTTTCCAAAGGAGGGTGACTAAAATGGTGAAGGGTCTGGAAACCATGCCCTATGAGGAACGACTTAGGGAGCTGGGGATGTTTAGCCTGGACAAGAGAAGATTAAGAGGTGATATGATAGCCCTGTTTAAATACTTGAAGGGATGTCATATTGAGGAGGGAGCTAGCTTGTTTTCTGTTGCTCCAGAGACTAGGACCCAGAGCAATGGATGCAAGCTACAGGAAAAGAGATTCCACCTCAACATTAGGAGGAACATCCTGACAGTAAGGGCTGTTCAACAGTGAAACAAACTCCCTCATAGTGTAGTGGAGTCTCCTTCCTTAGAGGTCTTTAAACAGAGACTAGATGGCCATCTGTCGGGGATGCTTTGATTTAGATTTCCTGCACGGCAGGGGGTTGGACTGGATGGCCCTTGCGGTCTCTTCCAACTCTATGATTCTATGATTTTATGGGGTCAGAAACCAGGAGACAGTGTACCATGGGGTCAGAAAATATCCTGATAGTCACTCAAATCAAGCTTTTTTCCCCACCCATCTGATTTGGGATTTAAACAACAAGAAGAAGCTGAGGTGTTCTAAAAAAGGTTTTATTATGTCACACATGGCATCAAAAATGCAAGTATAGAGAGGTTCATTGCACACAGTATCTCAACCCTGGCTTCACTTGTCCTCTGTAATTCACCAGACACTGGGGATGTAATTCCTTGTTATTTTTCTTCTTGACAGAAGCAACAAATAATTTTAACAATTTCTTCCTGGTGCGTGAAAACTGCAGTTTTCAAAGATTATTCACAATTTCAGATTTAGTTTGTACAAAGTCTGCCCATGTTGTTTTTGCACAAGAGATGGAACTTCCTTTGCACAAAAATACTACCACAATTTTTGCACAAGACAAGTGTCAAATTACAGCATTTTCCGTACAGAAAAATGCATCTTCTGGGCAATGTGTATGTGTGCAGAAAATGCTTTCCTGAGCAGAAAATGTTGTTTTCTATAAAAAAACAAATGTGCACATTTTCCTTAAACTAAGCCCATAACTACAGCATTTTCTGTACTGAAAATATTTCCTGCACAAAATAACAATGTGCAGATTTTGGGTAGACTGTTTCCTGAACTGTGGACATTCTCATGAGTCCAGGATTCTTCTTAGGGTTTCCCAAAACCTTTTTGTTCCCCTCTCCTCAAAAAACATTTTTTCAACTATTTTTACAAAAATTTCAAATATTCCTTCCATCCCTACAAGACACAGCCAGAACAATAAACTATGTTACAAACTATTTCCTACGCAGTTTTGCATGTCATATACTGCTGCATTTGCCACCAGGTAGAGACTGCTCTCTCAATGAAATGTTAGACCATCAACTATAGATGCTTTTGTGAAACACCTTAAATGTAGCATGCAGTAAGACTAACAGCGAAGTAAACTAATCTTTATTATTCAACCATTCCATCCCTTTTGCATCCAGCTCACCCTTATCTTTATCTTTACAACAGGGATGGGGAAACATATGGTTCTCCAAATGTTTCTGGATGCAACCTCAATTATATCTCACAACTCACTATGTATGGGAGTTGTAATTCAGAAACATCAGAAGGGCTATAACTGTCCTGTCATATACCAAGTACCACCACAGGACTGTTTGGTTAAACTGTATTTTTAAAATATAAATGCAAAGAAACTGGGAAAGAAAAGAAAGAAAATGAGAAGGGGTAAAGAAGAAGATGGCTAGCTATAGATATAGATATGGATATATGAATGCAAGCTGATCATATGTTGGATATCAATTCCAGGTTGCAAGGATATAATTTTAATGTGCATAAATATCTATAAATATATTTTGTATCACAGATATTTTAGAGTGAATACACTGTAATATATCCAACCAAAAGTGGTGATGCTGAAAATGTCCACATCAATGTTTGTATCACACAACCAACATTTAGCTGAAGTAGACAGATTCTTCCAAAAAAGAGATAGTGGTGTCCAATATACTCCCAATATCAAATTTTGCTGAACCAAATCTAAAGAAATTTTATATACTGAAGCAAGGACAATTTTGCATTTACTAATTTTCACCGTTATCTAATGTAGCCTGCAATCTAATAACATCTGGAGGATCACAAGTGTCTCATCACTAATCTAGATCAGCATGTTATATAAGATACAGCAGACCTCTAGCCTGAGGCACATATTTATGCAACCAGGCTTGGCAATGTGATCTAAAGAGTATTCAGCAAGGCTTGCCTCCATCCCAAGACCCCTTCCCCTTAGAAGTGAAAGGAGGCATCAAACAGGCTCCCCAACAGGTGAAGGAATGAAGCTAGTTCACGAATCAGATGGTAGCTGGAAGGACAGATCTTCCAGGCACCAACCAAATCCCTTTGCCACCATCCTAAGTGGAATCACAATGGGTAGATAAAGCTATCTCTGCTGGTCCTGAAGGAGTAGGTCCTCCAAACACTGGCTGATTCCACACTGTCATACAAAAATTGACACAGAAGTCAATGCCTCCTCTATATGTAGAAAGGGAGAGAAGCTTTCCCTTAATACCAAACAGCTTACAGACATGGTTATAGTGGTGGTGAGGTCTATCTGACCACAGGGACAAATGCTGTTCCCCAATTCTCTATTAGATTATCAGTAGTTGATGAAATGCACTTGTGAAATAATCATTGTAGGATGCAATACAATTCATATAGGTATACAGGAGTCACACACATTATTTGTTAACTATCCAACAAACTTAACTGAAAAACACATAAATGATGAAAATAAATAAATGATTATTAAGATTAAAAAACCACAAAAAGTCTCATAAAGTATAAACAAAAAGAATAAAGTTCCTATATTTGTGAATGTAAAGTAGTGCTTGAATTTTCAACATTCAGTGCTCAAATTTTCCTCACAGGAAATTAAGTTATTGTTGGCATTGCTCAGTAGGATATTACTTGATAAGTTATTTTCCAGAGGGAAAAAAATCTGCTTTTAACTTAGGGGCTAAAATGTGGAATTAAGAGATTAACTTTTAGCACCTGACTTTTCAAAATATTGCTTTTAGCTAATCCTAACAAAATTAAAATGTTGATTTCAGTAAGATGCAGTTAATAAAAAGAACATTTCTTATACATAGTCTTTTTTATATTTCCTCCAGTAGCCCAAAGTTAAGTAAACAGACTGTTAATGGCATGGCAATGGCTAAGAGTTTGCTACAGCAAGTATATTAGAAGGAAAAGGAACAAAGTTTAGATTCTTAAATACAGAAAAATATTATACAGGTATATACCATAAGCGAACAGGCAATTTCAAGGCACATATACACACTTACAGGCATGCCTCAGTTAACAAAGCCTCAGACAAATAAGCTCCTTTTTACAAAAGCATACACTCACCCAGCTCTTTTCTTTCTTCCTCCTTTTCTATCTAGCCCGAAGATTTTAGCAGCTTTGGCATTGGGAGAATGGTGAAGGAGGGATAGAAAACACATACTTTCATTGCAATAGTGTGTATAGTGTAAACAATGCAATACTACTTAAGCTGGGAAAGAGCAGGATTCTACTATAGCCAATCCTACTATAGTCATATGTGCCTGCCTACAGCAGGCAAAGAAAACAGCAGCTACTCCCAGAATCTTAGCGAGCATGAAAATAAAACAGAGCCCATAAGCTTTGCTCTCCAAGTATACCCAGTATGATTTTTTAAAAGAAGATAAGAAAAGAAAGAAAAAGCACAGATTTATAATTTTGGCCACCAAACTGGTAATCATAAGAAATAGAAGAGGCCAATGAATGGGAAGAAAAGTTTCAGGTGCTCTCTAGTGTGTTCAAAATGTTTTTGTTTACTTATACAAACCTGCCCCAACCTTGTTATTTCATTTCACATGTGCATGTTGAACATGTTCTCTCTCTGTGTGTGTGGCTTAAGAACCTATTCCAATTCTTTCCATGTTATTTCTGCTTCTGGAACCAAATTTTCTATCCAAGAACACATACTTCATTAACTAAGTATACTTGGATGTCTATGCTTCAGTAAATACTAAAAGATTGAAGTGCTTTCAGTACTTTACTGGCAAATATTTTAAAATGAATAAAGCAAATAAAATATTGCAACCTAGAAAGCATCTGATGCAGGAGAACAAGGGAATGGCAACATTAGGGTGGATATTTGTGCACTGATGTTGTAGAAACGACTCTAGGATCCAACCAGAGGAATTGATGTTCCACACATTTGCCTAGAAACCATACAAGGAATACAAGTGAATTTTCTACACAGAAAATGTGTCTTTGCACAGAAAACCAGTCAGAAAAACACACTTTCTGCAAAACCTTGTCCTCTGTGCAGAAAACTAATTTTTATGCAGCAAAGCCATGTGCATATCTTCACAAACTCTGCCAAAAGACATGCCAATATGCAAATAGCAAACAAGAACAATGAGAATATGCTGTATTCTTACATAGTGAGGAGAAGGGTAAACAAATTATATCTTCTTCCATGCAAGGATGAAATAAACATTTACATGCACCCTTCCCACCAGCCCACAGAAGGTAATCCAAAGAGAAATCAGAAGAAGGAAACAGGAAGAGCAGACCTTATGAAGACAGGTGAATTAATAAGAATTAATCTGGGTCCCAAGTGCTTTGAAGGCACAGTGGTTAAATGCCAGTATTGCAGCCACAAGGTTGTGAGTTCGATCCAGGGTTGACTCAGCATTATATCCTTTCATAGGTCAGTTTGCATAGGAGAGTTTTGGGAAGGTTTTGCAAAAAAAAAGGTCTTCAAACAAAATAATACGAATTTTCTGGAAAAATACATTTTGTACTTTTCATTCGTGAATGAAATAATAATGACTTACATTGTGTCTGTCTTGTGTGCTTTAAAGTCATTTCTGACTTATGGCAGCCCTAAGGTGAACCTATCATGGTGAACCTCAGCAGGCTTCATAGCTGAGCAGGGAATTGAACCCAGGGTCCCCAGAGTTAGAGTCCAGCATTCAAATAAATATGCTATGCTGGCTCATGGAGACTTACACTGAGAGCATGAAATTCACTGTGTGACTGTGCAGGACATGTTCACCCTAACCTGACACACATGGCTGTTCTGAAGATAAAATGGAATAATATGTGTACATGCACGGCATGCCCTTAACTCCATAGAATAAATATAGTATGTGCAAGATGTAAATAAAACACATCAAATTAAGAATCCCCATGGAGTTTTATTTCTCTTCAGCAAAAATTGGCTTGTGTGTGCATGCAGATAGCACCAAATTTCAAGACAATTATACAATCAACTGAGTCACCAGTAAGAAGCAACATACCTTTTGCTAAGTGTGAAGGCAGATCAAGTAACAAAACAAACACTGATATTGATATATACACAGACTTCCAAACTACACACAGCCCCTTCATGACCAGGAGGGCCCAGTGTCAACCTGGGCACTATCATCTACATGACTAGTTTATGAAGTGAATGTAGACTTCACTCATATGGCCACTGTTCCCGGTATACTATTTCCATGCACAGCTACATTGTATCTAAACATGTTGTTAGAGTATAAGTACTAACAGCCCTTGTCAGCATAGTCACTGGTGAGGAATGCTGGATGCTGCAGTAAACCAATCTCTGGAGGGCAATTTGATTCCCACTCCTCTGGAATGGGGATATACAGTGGACCCTTGTTATACATTGGGCTTTGGTTCCAAGATCCTCTGTGGATAACAAAATTCGTGTATGCTCAAGTCCCATTAAATATAATGACATAGCAAAATGGTGTCCCTTATTAAAAAATGAAAAATCAAGGTTTGCTATTTGAAATTTATCCTTTTTTTGAACATTTTCAAACCATGGATGCTTGAATCCGTGTATAAAAATCAGTGTATAAGAAGGTCTGACTGTATTATGGGTGTCCTAGAAGGGAAATAAAAAACCAGCTGTCTCTTCCACAATCTTCCCAAATCCTCCATATCCCACAGAAAAGAAGTGGGCAACTGTTGGGTGCCACATTGACTCCCTAGAGCTCTTGAAGGATTGCACCCACCACTATCATACCACCAGAAAACATACTGAAAAAGGATATCTCCAAATTCCCTGAACAGGGATAAGGAGGGATTTTCAATTTGTGGCCTTCTCTTGGCCATCTTAGGTCCAGATGAGGCATTTTGTTTGATGTGGGAGGGGGTGGTTTCATTTTTATTTTATTTGTTTTTTGGTCTTTTCAGCAAAAGTGACACATAACCTCTGGGTTCTTTCTGTTGAAAAATGGTCCAGGAAGAGGGTAAGACCATGGTTGTTCCCCACACCACACAGGAGTCAGCTGGGGGCATTTGGAAGCATAAAATGGGGGAAATATTGGCGGGTTACAGACCGCCAAAAAGTGGCGGCCTGTACCCGCCCCTTTCCCCGGGGTATCGGGGCCTCAGTGTTCAGAGCGGCAGCCGCTGAGGCCCCGATCTGCCGCTTCAAGCCCCAAGGACACCCCGCAGCAGTGGGGAGGAGGAGAAAGGGTCCGCTTGGCCCCTTTCTCCTTTGGTCCACTGGGCGCAGCCGTATGAAGGCTGCCCCCAGAGGACCAAACCAGGAAAGAGCTCCGAAATGGAGCTCCTTCCTGCTCCACGCTAGGACTCACTTAAGCGCCCTGGCACGAAACAGGATGTCATTCCGTGCTGCCCCGTTGATGAGGCAGCATGGTCTTACATCGTCATGGCGGGGCGTTGGAACGGGCCGCCGCCTTTGTGCGCGCAGAGCGCGCACTAGGGTTAGGCGGTGCAGAAGCACTGCCCCTTTCTAACCCTAGTACGCGTTCTGTGCGTACTTTCTGGCCCGTTTGTAACGGGCCATTATTTTAAAAAATAGAGTCCTTTGGCTGAAAAGGGCACTGTCCCCATTCCTACCTTAGAAAATTATTTAATCAATAATTCCCACATGTTCCTAAAGCACCCTACCAAAAGAAACCACACACATACACATACACACATACACAAACCTGAAGGACTGTTGTAGATTACTATGCCACCCATTAAACTCTCCACACATATAAAACTAACATTTTATGGAGACGAATCCTAAACTAGCCATTTTCTTTGCCCACTGTTCTTGAATGTGCTAAGGGATTTCCAGCCTACACTCCACAGTGACCTCTCCTGTGGAATTACCACCATTCACTCACTCACTCACTCACTCACTCACTCACATCTTATGAAGAAGCCAAAAGAGATAATCATTTGCATAATCACTGTATTCCGGTGTTTTCTCTGCTGTCTGCTTATCTTTTTCCAAAACTAATTTCTAGCTATTTTGCAGTTGCAGTGAAATAACTTGCAGTGTCAGCACTCAAGTGTTTTAAGTGTTGTGTTCCTTAAATTAAATTATTTCTTCATCACAGGCCTTTCCCTTTTAACTGCTTCTTCTTCAGCATTACTGAGGGTCTAGTAATGAGCCAGCATGGCCTAGTGGCTTGAGCGTTGAATTATGACTCTGGAGACCAGAGTTTGAATCCCAGCTTGGCCATGTAAACCCACTGGGTGATCTTGGGCAAGTCACACTCTCTCAGCCTCAGAAGATGGCAATGGGAAACCTCCTCTGAACAAATATTGTCAAGAAAACCACATTATAGGATCCTTAGGGTTGCTATAAGTCAGAAACAACTTGAAGGCATGCAGCCACAGCCACAGTGATGAACTGCTCCTTAACTGATCATGGTGGTGTCAATGAATGGTTTTCTGTTATTTGTTTTTTTAAAAAAAATCTTTAGATTTATAGTAAAACAGTACCATTTAAAGTTTTAAAGACAGAAATAGAATAAACTAGAGTTTTGTCTTCTACGTCACATACAGAATTTAAAAGAGGAGTAGTAAAAAGCAATATATCACTAGTCTCTCAAGCCACTCTGAACAGGACAAAGCAAAAGTGGAAAAATCAGCAAGAAGGAAGCTATGAATTAATACTGGCAGAGAACTTTCATGAATAGGACTTGGACATATAGAAAACAGGAGAACAGTGTCCACAAGGAAAGGCAATGTTTGAAAGTAAACACAATCCTAATTCTGTATGAAGCTGGCATTTTATTTCCATTTCCCTCTGTTTATAGGAAAGAAATAGCTCAACAGCATAAAAGAACTCCAATATGGAAGAAGGAGCTTGTTATTCAGGTCTAACATGTAGAGATAAGGTAGAGCAGACAAAAAAGTAACAGTGAATAAATGCAGCAACAGCCAGGCTGATCGCAGGATGCAGTCTGAAGTTCGTATTGTGGGTGATGCCTCTGCTAGGCAACCCCCCCCAAAAAAAAACCACAACATCCTTTGTGTTACATATTGAAGCCGCAAAGGTTTCTTCATCAAGCAAATATGGTTTTAAGAATGTAGCGGAAGAGGGTGAAGACGGAAAGGCTGTAGGCATATTACAGCCAGCTGGAAGTAAGAGTGGCAGCTGTAAAACTGGGTAGAGGTGAGAACACAACCTGGTATCGAGTTGGCTATAAGGTGCCACCTTAGTGGAAGTAGAGTTATGCTGGATTAGCCAACTACTTAGTTCAATAAACCTGGTACATACAAATTGAGAACCTCTGTCTAGTGATTTTAGAGCTGTGTTACTGGGTCTTAATTGTTACAGCTAGTTATTGTTTACTATGAAGTGTAATGTTTAATGGAAATGGGGCAGCAATCCAAGTTGGTCAGGGCAGAGGGAGATATGGCAGTGGTAGGGTGACATGTTATTACAGAGGAAGGAGAATGAGAGATTTAACACCTATCTTACCTTACAGTCACCTACCATGCTCAGGAACCTCAAGTAGGACAGTGTCAGCTTAATCATCTTGGCTTCCGGGGAATCATCTAGCTTGATCTATTCTAGGACCCATTTCTTTGCCTTTTTGGCTGTCCATGGAATCTGTAGGACTCTTCTCCAGCACCATTCACTTCAAATGAATTGATTTTCTTCCTGCCTACTTTCTTAACTGTCCAGCTCTCATGGTAATAGGGAATACAACGGCGTGTACGATTCTAACTTTCATGTTTAGTTGCATATCTTTACTATTTAGGATCTTTTCTAGTTCTTTCAAACCTGCCCTCCCCATTCTTAGTCTCCTTCTGATTTCCTGACTGCAGTTTCCATTCTGGTCAATGTTTGATCCCAAGTACGAGAACTCTTTCACTATTTCTATTTCCTCATTGTCTAGGTTGAATTTGTATAGATCCTCTGTGGTCATTATTTTTATGTTCTTTATGTTCAGCAATAAGCCTGCCTTTGCATTTTCTTTAATAGCTGCTTTAGGTTGTGGTGTCTTCTGCTAGTAATACAGTTGGCCCTTGGTATACATGGGGGATCCGTTGCCCCCCTGCATACCAAAATCCGCATATGCTCAAGTCCCCTTTGTCCCTAATGGCAGCATGTGTGCACGTGTGCCGCCATTGGGGACAAAAGTCCCTCGCCTCCCCTCCCATCCTCCCTTCCCTCCCTTCTTCCTCCCATCCCTCCCTGCTTACTTACCTTTCGTCACCGCAGGAAAGGCTGGGTGCTGGTGCTGGAGGCCTTGAAGGCCTCTGGCGTGGCTGCTCAGTCTCCTCACCGCCACTGCCATGGGAAAAGCTGGGTGGCGGTGGTGATGCATGAGGCAAAGCCTCAGCTTCCTTGCCACCACCACGGCAGGGCTGGATGGCAGTGTTGGCGGCCTCTTGGCCCCCAACACCACCACCACGGGGCTTTTCCTGCAGCAGCGACAGCAGTGGAGACGAGGGCGAGTAGCAGCGCCAGAGGCCTTCAAGGCCTCCAACACTAGCTCCCAGCCTCCTCGATGCCTCCGCCACCGTGGAAGGGCAGGATACTGGTGTTGAAAGCCAAGAGGCCTCCAACACCGCCACCCGACCCTTCCGTGGCGGCAGTGAGGAGGCCAAGGCAGCGAGGAGGCTGGGTGTAACAGTGCTGGAGACACTGAAGGCCTCTGGTGCTGCTGCGCTCCGCGCCTCCTCGCTGCCACCACTACCGCCGCAGGAAAGGCCCAGGGGTAGTGGTGTTGGAGGCCAAGAGGCCTCCAGCACTGTCACCCGACTCTTCCGCAGTGGTGGCGAGGAGGCTGAGGCTCGGCCTCCAACACCGGCACTCGGCCTCCTCACTGCCACCACCACTATGGAAGGGCCGGGTGGCAGTGCCTCAGACTCCTCACCTCTTGGCCTCTAACACCACCACCACCAGGCCTTTCCTGCAGCATTATCGGCAGTGAAGAGGCAAAGAGCAGCAGCGCCAGAGGCCTTAAAGGCCTCCAGCACCATCACCTGGCCTTCTCGCCACCTCGGCCTCTTTGTCCTCACCGCCACCACAGAAGCACTGGGTGCCAGTGATGGTGGAGGCCAAGAGGCCTCCAACACCACTGGCAGCGGCGGCAAAGAGGCCAAGGCGTCGAGGAGGCTGGGTGCCAGTGTTCGAGGCCTTGAAGGCCACTGGCACTGCTGCTCACCCTCCTCACCACCACCTCCACTGCCGCGGGAAAGACCCGGTGGTGGTGGTGTTGCAGGCCAAGAGGGCTCCAACACTGCCATCCAGCCCTTCTGCGGCGGAAGCAAGGAGGCCAAGGCTTGGCCTCCAGCACCGCCACTGCCACCGCCACCCGGCGTTTCCTGCGTTGGTAGCAAGGAGGCTGAGCAGCCGTACCAGAGGCCTTCAAGGCCTCCAGAACCGGCACCCGGCCTTTCCCGTGACAACGGTGGCAGTAAAGATAAGAAAGCAGGGAGGGAAGGGCGGAACGGAGGAGAGGAGGGAAGGGGAAGAACTTTTGTCCCCAATGGCTGGGTTTGCCATCCGCGGATGCTGAAATCCGTGCATGGCAAATACGCGTATAAGGAGGGCCCACTGTATGGTGTTGTCTGTATATCTTAGATTGATGATATTCCTTCCTCCTATTTTGACTCCTTTTTTTGTGTCCAAGCCTGCTTTCTGTATATTTTCTGCATAAAAGTTGAACAGATAGGGTGAAAAGATGAAGCCTTGCCTTGACTCCTTTGCCAGTTCTGTTTCTCCATATTCTACTTGGACCTCTGGGATTTTCCCTCTCAGTGTATGGTTGGAGTCTATGTTGCTGAATTTTGAGCATGTAAGATTAGTGCTATGGTCCTATAGCTGCTGCAGTCTTCTGTGTCTCCTTTTTGGGGATGGTAGTGTATATTGATCGTTTCCAATATATACATTGATTTATTTTCCATATCTGTTGATATATGTTGGTTATTGAATATATGGCACCAATATTAAAATCATTCCACTGGCTGCCAATTATTTTTCAGGAAAATTATAGTGTTGGTTATTACCTTTAAAGCCCTACATGCTTTCATATATACACTTATGTCCTCTGGCGGACATTTACTCCACGCAGTCAGGACAGTTGTTGGCAACTGTCAGCCAAAGGACCTTTTTTTTCCCGGCAGCCCCTACACTGTGGAACATCCTACCAGAAAATTTGACAGCTGAATATGCTATCTGAATTTAAAACAGCATTGAAGACTAATCGCTTCCAGCAGGTCTATCCAGATGACTTTTAAAACTGTACATTTTAAATGATGAATTTTAAATGTAGATTGTTTTAATATGTATGCATGCTCGTTCCTTTAAATTGATGTATGTTTCAACTGATGTTGTGTTCTTAACTGATACATATTTGTTGGTCTGTTGTTCCCCATCTCAGTCCATAGAGAGAGGCGGGTAAGAAATAAATCATCATCATCATCATCATTACAGTCTCCAAGCCCACACATTGCTTGGACATCATATAATTAAATATACATTGGCATTCTAATGTATATTTACTTGGAAATAAGTCTTAGTATTAAGTGAGGCTTACTCCCATGTATATATTGAAAGTATTACAGCCTGAAAAGCAAATAAAGAAAGAAAGGGAGGGAGGGAGTTGACTTCATAATTCATCAATATTTTATTTGGGAAATATAGCACATAACTTCCTAAACACTTTGCAAGCAACATAGTAAGCATTTTTACAGGTTTTCTAAAGCTCCGGCATTTTGCCCATCTCAAAATATGCCTTGAATTTCATTACTAATTACAGTGATATCAATGGTAGTAATTACAATAATGTCATTAGACAACAAGCTGGCTGGTTTTTCCTAGGAACATAAAGTAATAGTGCTACAAATGGTTTAAACGTTCACTGCAATATATATACAGGAGCATGATTAGCAGGTATAACGTGCAAGTAAATTTTACATCACACATACACACACACTCCACCTGAATGTTGCATTTTTTAAAAAAATCATTAATATTATGGGGATTTAATACCCCTATTGATTTTATTTTGTAGAGTCTAGTAGACTATAGAGATTTAGGGTATGTGCTTTTTTAGCTTGGTTTTTTGGAACAAAGCAAATCTGTAATTTGTCTGCAAGCTGAGACATAGCTCAATGGATATTTCCACAGAATTCAATAGAAGTTTATAACTGCCACTTCTGACCATGTATAATGTGTAACCTTAGGTCAGTTAAAATTAAAGAATTTTGGTTTATTTGAGACAGGTGATTGAAGGAATGTTCAGGGGAAATCACTATCTCTCTACTCTCCCATAATCCCCCTTCACTATGGTATTCTCTAAGGAGGAAAGCTTGCTCTCTGATTCACCTTTGCAGCTCACAAAGTAAATTAAAATTCCCAACTGAAAAAAAAAAACCTCCAGGAATTATAGATGAAATCTTGGACAATATAGAGTACAAAACCACCTAAGCCTATACAATCTCATAAGCCCATATCAAAGTTGGAAAAACAACTTGAGATAAATATTCTGTGTCAATGGTGACAGAAAAGACACTATTTCATCAAATATCAATCTTTCAATCAGGTTCAAAACAAAACTTTTATGAGCTTCTTGATTTATATTTTAAATATGTTTAAGGCAATGCAATCACTTTCTAAAGCTCTGCAGATATCCACTATTGCAGAATTCAGTGACAAGTTACTCCCTGTGAGTTATTCTGCAATAGAAACCTAGTGACTCTCTAGTTCAAAGCTATGCTGATTGTGGGGAATTTGTGTTATTTTTAAATAGTAAATGAAAAGTTCAAAATACAGAGATTCTAGCGCTTGAATGCTATGACACTGGATAAAGCATATTACAGTCTACTACTAATGGAGGTGAACATTTTAACATATCCATTTTCTTCACTATACCATATTTTCTCTACAGTTAATATAAATTAGACCAGATGTACAATTTATGCTTATTTTGTATTCCAAATTTGTATTGAAGGAATAGAGTCAAATTAAGAAAGTCCTGAAGCTTATATGTACAGCATACACTCAATGCGCACAAAAATCTCAGGTTTGCATGCCTACAAAAATCCCAGGTCTGAACTTGAGTTTCTCCAGTTATGACAAGAAAGGACTTTTGACTGAACTGATGAGTTTTTATTCAGCCAATCATTGTCAAGAAAATTGTTCGATGGGCCCATGGTCTGCATATCAACCTGCCTTTTAAGCTCCTATATGGCTTGGCCATGTTGGTTTTCCTGGATATTTGACTCGCCTGTTTTCTAGAGTATACACATGTGTCTGCTTTGCTTCTCTCCAACATTAATGAATGGAAGAGGAACATAAAAGGGTGGCCTTCACCTCATGAATGGGAAGCACAAATTGTAAAGCTGCCATATTTTTTCTCTAGGTATAGAGATTTATGGCAGCAGTACATTTATACCAGTGATAAACTTTTACCAGTATGCCTAAATACCCTAAAGTCACAAGATCCCATTTGATTTTGGAAGCTAAGTAGGGTTACCTCTGGTTAGCACTTGGAAGGGAGATCACCAATGAATACTAAGTGCTATGCACTATTTTTCAGATGAAGGAAGTACAAAATCACCTTGAATATCCATTGCTTAAGAAAATTTGTGTGCTTGCTCTAAGTTGACAGGCAACTTGAAGGCACTTACATACACCCAAAAATGAGAACATTACTCTAGAGCAGTGATTTCCAAAGTGGGTGGTACACCCCCCCAGGGGGCAGTGGAAAAATCCAGGTGGGTGGTAAGGGGGAAAGGATGCAATGGGGGGGGTAGTGAGGGGATAGGAGGTGGCAGGGAAGCCTTCAATCAAAATACTGGTGCACAAGAAACACAAGATGAACCAGCAATCTTTAGGGCCATGGTGGGGATGAAGGTTTCATGAAAAATCTTTTCAGGGTCCCACAATGCAGCATCGCTAATAATTTTGTGTGGTGGTATCTCATGCTCTTTGCCTTTCTGTGTGAGCTCACTCCCTTGGCCACGTCTTTCAATGGTTGCTGGGAAACCCCTGTGAGACTTGGGTGCAGGACATTCTTTCTATGGCTCAGAATGGCATTTTTTGGGACAAACTAACTGGAACAAGGAATTAGAGCATGTGGCAGTGGGGGGAAATGTTTGGGGACCACTCTAGAGGTACTTTCAGGATGCAAAATGAATCTTATTGCTAGGGAAATGGAGACTAGGGTGCCCCAGAATGTACATTAAAGAACAAGACCCATGCAGCTCCTTGTGCTTCTAACAGTAATATTGCTCCTCCTCTCTGCCACAGTAGCTGTATTAATACTTATAGCATCTTCCTGCAGATGTTTCTCAAGCAGAGTACTATGGACTAGGGGAATAACAGAATTCCTTCTTCCCCTTCGGTACTCATCCTCTTTTTTAAAAAGCTCCCTTTACCTGGGAGGATGGTCACTACGAAATACTAGTTATGTGATCTTTAAACAATACCAAGACTTGAAATAGCATACAGTATAGCTGGAATAACAGTCTATCTGGATAACTTTATCCAACTGGATATAATCCTATGACTATGCACTTAACTGATAGTTATGAACTAATTGTAAACTACTAAGGAAGTACTCTCAACTGAAATCTTTAAGGAAACTGAGTTCCAATAAAAATGTACAAAGCATACAATTTTATTTCCTTCCATTCTATTTTTCTTCCCTGTGCTGTTTCCTGGGGAGCAGCTTGGTGTGGCAGTTTTAGGGTTGGATTAATACTCTGGGAGATTAGGGTTCAAATCATCACTCAGTCATGGAAACCTATTTGGTAGCTTTGGGCAAATCACTCTCTCTCATAGGAAGGCAAAGGCAAACTTCATCTGAATTAATACTACCAAGAAATCCTATGATGGGTCCAGCATTAGTTGGAATTGATTTAGGAGCCCTGGTGGTGCAGAGGTTAAATGCTGGTACTTATGGCTATGAGTGGCTGAGGTACCAGCATTTAACCACTGCTCCACCGGGGCTCCTAAGTCAATTCCTACTAATGCTGGACCCATCATGGGGTTTCTTGGTATTATTAATTCAGATGAAGTTTGCCTTTGCCTTCTTCTGAGAGAAAGTGACTTGCCCAAGGCCACCCATATGGCTGTGAGTTCAATCCCAGACAGGGCTCCAGAGTCCACTCAGCCCTCCATCCTTTCATAGGTTGGTAAAATAAGTACCCAGCTTGTTGAGGGCAATTGGCTTACACATTGTAAACTGCTTAGGGATTGTTAGTTCACTGATAAGTGGTAGAGAAAAGTACTTGCTATTGTTATATTGCTATTACGGCAGATAATAATAATCAAAACATAGTTTTTCAGTATCTATAGAAAACATATAGCACACCTTCAATATCTCCACTTACAGGAGGTAAATATCATTACAATATCCCTGCTTGACAGATGGTAAAAACTACACACCACGTTTTACTGATTAAGTCTACTCTTTGAATCCAGAATTTCTGCCTGTTTTATTACAACATATATGCATTTTATCAGTTTCATTTTAGTTTTGTTTATATTCATCTTAATCATTTATTTTGCCCCCCCCCCTTTCCCTTAATAAGAGATCAAGACTCAAGTTTAAAATTCTTATCTGTTTCTCAAAAACTATTTCAAGCCTGCACTGAACAGAAGGATGATTTAGAAAGATGTCAAATAAACAAACAATATATTCTCAGGTCAACTGTAATGGAAGAACAAGACATTACACACACACTGTCTACAGTCAAAACCAATTAAAAATGCTGTTTTTAAGGGAAAACATAATAACCATTATAGTGTGCAGAGAAGAAAACAGAAAACACTTGACAGTTTGTGCTCTGACTGACTCCAGGGATGTGTTCACACCCTGCTTGGGTTGTTCTGCAGTGAAGTGCAGAGATCTGCCTCAGGTAGCACCATGAGGAGCAAACAGATTAAGTCCGAAACTGGTGTTTGGATGAGGTATAAGGACTTTACAATATCCATTGGTGAAGTGGGATGGGGATAGAATCATCAATTGTGTTCCACTTCATGTTGCAAAACATATTGTGCAAGTTTTGGTTCACATGTGTACTGCAGCCAGATAAGTAGACAAATACTGGAAACAACTCTTGTAATAGCGACAGCTAAAAACCATCAAGACTGTGGCTGAAGGCATGTGTTACACTTACCATATGAATGGGAACCACTGAAGCCTATTGCAGAGGGAAGATCTGGGATGTTCCTCCCATCGCTTAGTTTGCAATACAGCTTCAGAGCCCCTAGTGAGCCAACTGTAAACATTTACAGCGGTGTATTTGCTTAACAGATTTGGGCTGTTGCCATATGATCCCAGCATTACTGCCACAAGAAGTATATCCCATCCCAAGTCCTGGGACTTATGTATATAAAAAGAACTGTATGAAGAACTGAATAATAAAACTGGGGAATGCAGGAATATACTCTCTCTTTGAAATGAGGAGGTCATTCATTTTAACATACAGTAGTTTAATCCCATTAAAGTCTAATAGAAGAAGAAATTACACAGGCTGCAATATCGTGAAAATTAAATACAAATTAGAAGCAAAGAGAGCCTCGTTTTTTTTAAAAAAAGGAAAAGAAAGAAATTGTCACACAATTGCCTTAATACTGGCACAATTTAGAGGAACAATTTTTATTCATTCCCACAGTTTATTATAAATATAAAACAAGGCACTCCCTTAAGCGTTTTTAGTAACAAATTAAACATTTACGTTTTTAGTGTGCAGAGAGGCTTAGCGTTTGCGCAGCTTCAAAACCGAAGTACAGCCTCAAGGGAAGCTGCTTCGCTGACAAATTAATACCTTAGAGAATACAGCTGAATGGTGGCAATGAACTCATTTGTTCCCCCAATAATGAAGAATGACTCTTTCTTTACCACATCTGTGACTGTTGCTATGGTGACCCAGACTTACCTCATTGCTTCTCGAAGGGCTCCTCGCTCACCAAGAGTCGTGTGCTTGATGTCATCAAAATTATTTTCCAGCCTCTCACAGTTCTGCAATAATAATAATAATAATAATAATAATAATAATAATACAAAAGAGGAAAGTCCACATTTAAAAAGGCAATTCCAAGTTGGCTAAACCCCACCACTCTAGTTGGATAAATTACCCATCTTCATACTCTCAGTGCAAACATAGCTGATTATATTGATTACATATTCACACAAATTACTCATTTTTGCCTTTAATTGCATAGGAGTAATTAAAAATGACACTATGAACTCTGCCACAAAGTACACATGAAGCATATGATATGGTTGCCATGACAATCCTCTTATCAACATGCTATAATGTGGGAGATAAACATTTCTTCCTATCTGCTTTCCTCTCCTCCCTCTTCCAATCTGAGAAGGAAGAACAACTGAATTTTCACTGTACGCCTAACTATGACGGGATGCAGTCAGAGAGATCAGCCAAAGTCACATACGTTTACAGATTGGATAGTAAATATTCTGCATATGAACAGGAAAAAAAACATGTTTTGAAATCATAGGAAAAACATGTATACATGGAGCACTTGAAGAGGCCAAATATCATGTGAGAAGTTGGTTTGTGAAATATTGCTGCCAATAAAATCAAAAATGGCAAACTAAGTTCAATAAATTGAGTCCGATAAGTGAAGAGAAACCTTTCCAACGGTAAAATTTAAAAGAATTTATCAAAAGTAAAATAAGTTTTTTTCTATCACTTCCCAGAGTTTGATCCTGCTGAAACATTTTTTTCTGAAGATAATTAGACTCTGCATTATGCAGCAACATATGATTATTAATTTCAAGTTTATTCAGCATATTCTCCAATGAGAGTAGGTGGCCTGCAAGGACCTGCCCTTCTTCCCCCTCCTCAAGTAGTCAGAATGAGAGACAGTGACAGGCCCAATGTTCCCCAGTGAATTTCATGGATCACAATAACATATGTTATTGGATTTCATGGATCACTACTTTGGAAACCAAAATTTCCAAAGACCCAGTTCAACACTCTGCCATCACACAACACTGGGTTGTGTACCATCACACTGGTACTCATACAACCATCATGATTGTTGCTAGAATGTAAGTAATCGCAATCATGGTCTTCTTTAGGGGATTTGTATGCATGGAACAGTTACAAACATAGGGGGAATACAAATGGGAAGAAAGGAGCGTCAAGACACCGCCCCTTTCTGCCCTGGATTGTTGCCATGGCAACCGCATGGGTGCAACGACGCTTTGCCCTAAAAAGGTGCTAGGAAAAGCAGCTCCTTTCTGTGCCACTGCCAAGGCACCATTAGCACCCTGGAGCGGCGCGGTGATGTCTCTTGTGAGCCACCCCATTTGGATGCGGTGCACAAGACACATCATTGGCGTGCACAGCATGTGGACGTGCATACACCAAAAATGGCACCAGGAGAGTGTGGAGTGTCCAGACGCTTCGCGCTCCCCAACCCTAATTTCAGCCCCAGGCCACCGCAAACCGACAGTCTGTACCAGGCCATAATCTTCATAATACTCTCCAGAGATATTGTTTTCACTTCTTTCAGAATTATATCTGTGATAGCAGATATTTTAGATAGCAGAACAATTTAGAGTTAGAATTTTAAGCTTCTACCATTCATAAAATTATAGAATCATAGGCTTGGAAGAGACCTCAAGGACCATCCAGTCCAACTTTCTGCTGTTCAAGAACTCACAATCAGACTACCCCCAACAGATGGCAACCCAGCCTCTGTGTAAAAACCTCCAAAGAAGAAGACTCCACCACTCTCAGAGGCAGTACATTCCATTGTCAAACAGCTCTTACTGTCAGGAAGTTCTTCCTAACGTTGAGATGGAATTTCTTTTCCTGTAGTTTGTATCCGTTGATCTGGGTCCTATTCTCTGGAGCTGCAGAAAACAAGCTTGCTCCATCCTCAGTATGACATCCTTTCAAATACTTAAACAGAGCTATCATATCACCTCTTAACCATCTCTTCTCCAGACACACCCAGCTCCTTAAGTCTCTCCTCATATGGTAATGTTTCCAGACCCTTCACTATTTTAGTCACCCTCCTTTGGACACGGTCTAGTTCATCAACATCCTTTTTGAACTGTGGTGCCCACAAATGGACACAGTATTCCAGATGAGGCCTAATCAAAGCATAACAGAGTGGTACTATTACTTCCCTTGATTGATAAAGAAAAGGATGCCCAAATGGGTTTTCTTGGCATCTAAGAAAGGGACTCAATTTATTATCTATTTAATTCAGAGTGTGCAAAGCACTGAAGAATAGACAGCTAAATTGGTTCCTCGGGGCATCTTAAAAGGCCACAGCCCTTGCCATAAGCCCGCACCCACCAAATCTTTAACCCTCTAAATGCCTCTGAAGACTCTAGGCATTTTTGCCCCTTCTAAGCCATTTTATGACCAGGACTATCTTTTTTCCAACAGAAAGTGATTTAGGAGATTATCACAAAGCCATTTTTGCCCTGGCATGAACGGAATAGGATTGGAGCAAAACAGGAAAAAAACCGACGTTATCACACAGAAAATTGTTGCTGTGCTGCCACCTGACCATCACCCGTCCCCCAGGCACAATCTGCCAGCCGATTTTGGTGGTACAGAAGCTGTGCAATAATCTCCTTAGAAGTCAGTTTCTCAGTCACTTCCTATTTAAAAAAGCATATCCTGGGCTTTAAATAACCCAGGTATGAATGTGACAAAATTGCACCCAACCACCCTCAGATGGTTTGGAGGTTATTTGGGTACATTAAATAAATAACAGCTGAGAAGAATGGGACCATAGAATTGTCCTGTGGGCCACAGCTGTTATTTTCCCACCCCTAATTTAATTCATTGCTATTGTTTGGGTTTGTTCTTCTGTTGCTTTGTATTTCTTACAGGTACAGTATAGGAGGGGTCTTTTTTACCTCACTATAGAAAATAATTTGACCAGTTAATGTGTGTACTGAATTAATGGATGGGAGGTTGTACAGCGCGCCCGCTCCTTTACGCAGAAGCTGCGCTGCAATAGACTGAATGGTGCACACGGCCATGGCACCTGCATGCCGTGACGCCGCAAGCATGAGCCCCATTCTTTTGAATGGGGCTTGAGTTTATACAGTATTTGCCTTACGCAGAGGTCCGGAATGGATCCCCGTGTAAGGCAAGGCTCCACTATATTTGCTCCTTGTCTCGAGAGGTAAAATACCTTGAGCATCCATCTGAAAACATACTTGAACAGGAAAGAAGGTTCTATAGGCTCAGCACCATAGCTTGGAAATGTAACAAATTGTTCATTATCTATGAAACTGTATGAGTGCCATACTACCTATTGCTTGTGAATAATGGCTAACATACTACATCATTAATTCTTTACTATTAGCTTTACATTTTGGTCAGTAAAAATGACTTAATTTTAAACACCTGCAGATGTGTTACAGTTTTAAATTTTTTAGGATAATTTTAAATTGGCTAGTTTTAACATGTCAGACTTCATAATATGCCTTTAGTCTATTTAAATAATTTCTTACTTTTTAATACGGGTTAAATTGATTTAGTTGGACATTGTCCTATGATTTACGTTGTCTGGTGAGATATTTTAATCAGCCAATCGATCAATCAATAAATCATACTAAAAACTTCCACCATTCCCTTAAAGTAATTTTTGAGTCAGAACATATAAATTTTGCTTATTGGGTTTTTTAAATTGTAATGCTTCTGGAATTGTCTTTAAATAATTAAAAATAATTGTGTTGCCTCCTTGTTACTTTTAAAAAATCCAGTATGTCTAAAGTCAGTGTTACAAAAGTTCTGGAAACAACTGAATTGGCCAACAGAAATAAAACTTTTCTGCAAGCATTAAATGTTGCAATCAAGAAACATCCATCAGGCTTCTTTTTTAAAAAAAAAATCTTTCAACTTGCTTTTTATGATAGTTTATAATGTTTAGATGCATGGACCAATATGTGTACTAAATGTGTTCCATCTAGAAGAGGATGGTGCAAATGTATTTACATAATGTCACCCACACTGCCAATCCTGCAGCCATTTCCTAATGATGCCCTGTCTGTAGCTATTGTGAAATTATGACAGATAGCTCAGTTCTTTAAAAGACAAACATGAATGAAAAATAATTACCCAAGCTTCTTTATATCACTTTATTAAAAAGGCCTTATCAACTTGTCCAGCTAACGTCAAAATTAGCTTGTTATAACTTTTGAGATAATGCTACAGACATTTTAATATACACTATTAAACATCATGCTACTCTACTGACACTGCTAAGACATAATTACCAAATCAGCAAAGGGTATTTGAAGCAAGCCTGTGTAAGGAGCTCTTTTCTTTCATGTATTTTTCAAGGAATCTGCAAGGCCATTTCTCTTTTAATAAATAAATAAATAAACCACACATTAACTGTGTCCTCTGTTTAGAATCATATAGTCTTTTTAAAATGTTCTGTTCCTCCCCAGCAATTTATTATTCATCCTTTCAAGGAGAGGGAGTTACCCTTTCCATAGGGCAATATTCTATTTCTTATATTCACCCATATCCAGCTACATACATACAAAGTATACTAAAGAAGTTAAAAGACTGCTGCATTTTCAAATTACTGAATTCAGCAACAACATTAACAGCAACTTCTCTATAGAAAAATGCCAAAATGAAGTTTTCTAAACAAGGTAATGACAAACTATTCTAAAGCTTTTCTTTAAAAGAAATGAATACTGTATATACACATATATACAGTAAGTCTAGAAATTTTAGTCAAAAAATTGACCTAAAAATCTGAGTCAACCTATTCACAGGTTGATGTAAGTACTGTACTTTAACTCTTATTTTAAAAGAACCATTACCTGGTAAAAAAAAAAAGCACAAGAGTATAATCTGTCCTGGAAGCACTAACCCCCCCTCCAACTCTCTCATCCATCCACCCTTTAGTGCAGGGCTTCCCAAACTTTGATCCTTCCGGTGTTTTGGACTTCATCTCCTAGCTGAAATCCAAAACATCTGGAGACCAAAGTTTGGGAACCACTGCTTTAGAGTGAGAACAAACAGTTATGCCTGCCAGAAATTTGTAGTTTTTTGGCATTGTTTTCCTTTGTTTCATCCTTTAGATCCTTTGCTACATTGCCCCTAAGTTTTACCCTCAACTAATCCATGGTTCATACCAAAATCCATAATTTTAACCCCCAAACCTGCTTTCGTCTTATACATGAGGTGGACATATAGTCAAGTACATATATAGTTGCGTACTTTGCCTCCACTAGATCTTCTGCATGGCACAACAGTATTACAAGTGAAGGATGGGAAATACTATTCTTGCCCATAACCACATGGTCAATCTACAATTTTCTTGTCCATTGGTGAAAAGAATTCCACATATAGTTTCAGGCTTGTGGCATGGTAAGAATATAAAACAATAATTGGTTATTGCAGATGTTGATCACCTAAATCTTAGTTGTATCTCTCTATTCATGTTCCACCACTGTCAGCTTTGGCATAAATATAACAGTAAGTGTGACAATGAGGAGAAGAAGTGAAAGCCAAGCCATGGTTACAACACATCCTCTGTTAATTGAAGACATTCTACACATTAGCACAGACAGACCACAACCCATTTGCATTTCTTTCAGCAAACTCCCATAACTGCATAGAGAAAGCTCATTTCCCTCCCTTAGTGTCCTTATTCTAGAGAGGCTATTAACACAGACCTCTACCCAACAAAATTTATATAGATGGGGTGAGAATAGCATGACTTTCCATATATTGTTGAACTGCAAATCCCAATATCCTTAGCTATGATAGAGGATTAGTGGGAGTTTCAGCCAAACAGAAGGGCTGCATTAGTCCAGACTTTGCTGTATGGAGTGGAGAATCAGGATCATGTGTACTCACCCTGCCCTATCTGCAATATCCTTGTTTCCTAAAAACTGGGCTGGTTGACGCCAGATAGTCCCAGGGCAAGGTAGATCCACCAACAGTGAAGAACCAGAACCAAGGGTGGCTGGCACTAAAGTCCATCTTAGATTCTGGTACTGTCTAAAATATTCATACTGGTACTGTTCTACCAGCACACACTCCCCAACCCACTAAAGCACATTTTGAGATCCAGTGTGGTGTAGCAGTATGAGCATTGAATATGATTATAGAGACCAGGGTTTGAATCCCCACTCAACAAAGGAAACCCACTGGGTGAACTTAGACAAGTCATACTTTCTCAGCATCAGTAGAAGGCAAAGGCAAACCCTCTCTGAAATCTTGCCAAGAAACCCCCAGGATGGATTTGCCTCAGGGTCACCATAAGTCAGAAACAACTTGAAGGCACACAACAACAAATTATTCTACACTTTGTAGGCAGCAATGGTATACTTACTTATCTCTGAGAAAGCACACTGAATTCATTGGCACTGCACATGCACATGACAGTTTAATAGACTAGGATTAGTGCCTGGAAAGTTACTTTAAACAATAAGAAAAAAGACTCATGACCAGTACTTATTGAATTTTTTTGAACTAAGTCATATTGATCATTCTTGATAATAAATTCAATTTAAAGCAGTAAGAAAATGACCTTTAATTTAGCAATGACATTCCTTCAAATTGCCTCCAAAGCAGTATGTAAAAGTAACAAGCAAATGCTGCTCATTAGTCAAATACTAATACTATTAATAATGTTGTTATTATTTTGTGCCTTCAAGTCATTTACAATTTATGGTGACCCTAAGGCGAACTTATCATGGGGTTTTCTTGGCAAGATTTATTCAGAGGAGGTTTGTTATTGTCTTCCCCTAAGACTGAGAGCATGTGACTCACACAAGGTCACCCAGTGAGTTTTATTGCTGAGCGGGAACTTGAACCCTGGTCTCCAGAGTTGTATTCCAACACTCAAACCACTAAGCCATGCTGGCTCTCACTAATAATATACAGGTAGATTATCCCTTATGTGGAATTCCAAAATACTCCAAAATCCAAAACTTTTTGAGCCACAACACAAGTACCATAGTATATAGCTGTACTGTATTTGCAAAGCTGAAGAGAGACACAGATGGAAAAAGACATGAGGATCTGTGAAATAACAGGGATTAACATATCCCACCATTTCACAGAGCCTCTCTCCAGCCTCTTTGTGTCTTGTGTATTACTATATGTATTACAATATATATTATATATTCAGCCATCCCTTCACATTCATGGCACAAGACCCCCCCCCCCACAAATGTGGGAAAACTGCAAATAACTTTCTTCTTCCCAGGAAGCCAGTTAAGGGGATGGGTGGGCATGGCAAGAGGAGCAGGAGTGTGTGCACTCCTTCTCCTACACTACTGTCCCTTTAACTGGCTCCCGGCCTCTTTCCAGAACAGAGAAGTTCCTTGTTCACCAGGCAGCTGTTGGTCCTGGAAAGGGGTGGAGGATCATCCTCCTCCGCAAGCCCCTTCCCACTTCCCAGGAGGGAGAGCTGCCTAGTTCACCAGTCAGCTCTCAGTACTGGTGAAAGACAGATCTCAGTCCTTGAAAGAGGCAGGGTTGGCATGTGCACCCTTCCTGGCTACTCTCCATTCCTCCTTGGTTTTTTTCCTCCAAAGAAAGGGTGTTTGTCCTCCTAAGGAGAAAAACCTGGGAAGGAGGAGGAAGAAGAGCGTGCATGCACATGGCGGCCTTTACTTCACAAATGATCAAAGCCGTGAGTGTCAATGTTGCAAATGTCAAAGGATGACTGTATGGGTATTCTAACATCTGAAAAAAACTGAAATGCAGAACACTTCTGGTCCCAAGCATTTTGGATGTGGGATTCTCAATCAGCAGCAGCATCATGTTGCCAATTTTTAGGTTACTCTTTTAAATAATCCCTGCCATCCTGTTATCCCAAAGTAATAAAGTTACTTTCAAGCACTTGCCAGGACTCATACTTTGCCATGACAAATGAAAGCTGGGAGAAGCCTACATCTAACATTGCATCAGCTCCTGACCTCTAGGGCATTAGGACTTTGTTCTTTCCCTCCTCCCCACCAGCCTCTGCATTAGGCATGTAAATAATCAACCATTTTGTCCAGGCATGTAAGGACAAGTAATTTCTCCACACCACAGGAAGATTTCACAAAGTGTTTAAGAGACTGTTCTGTACTTAAATATACACATTTTTGTGCAAAAAAGGGCCATTTTATCCAATAAACTGTGTTTGAAGGGACAAACTGTTTCTAGAAATTCATACTTCTTTCCACAAAACCCCCACATTTTTTGCACAAAAAGTGTGTTTCTGGAAACAGATTTTCTGGCACTCTTTTTGGTACAAAAAACAATTTTTTGCACAATTTTTTTTGCAAAAACACATGGTTTCCTTCCTGAAGTGTTGGACACAGAGGCCCTGTGCAAAACAACATATTTTGCAGTAACACACATGTATGAGAACAGAGTTTATTTGCAAAAAAACATGTTTTTTACACAAAAGCACAATTTTTCTGCCAAATTATTGTGTACAATATGCTACATATTGTATTTATTGCAAGATTTTATTCTTGTGCAATTCATTTCCCGAAACACTTTGGTCTTGTAACACATCAGGGAAAAAAACTGGGGAAAATATTGTCTTTCTATGTTTATCTTACTAACCCGGCTTCCTATCTTTCAGGAAACTACTGTTTGTCTGAAAAGTGATAACCATATGCTTACTCTGCACCCCCTGAATCCTCTTCCAGAAGCTCCACCAACCTACTGGAGCAGGTTTTGGGTGAAGTAGGGGGAGGGCTTTCGTTAGGAGTTCACTGGCCAAATACTTCCATTAACAGCCCAGCTAAACCCTGGCCAGTGCGACACAGTACTGGAACTCCCTCAGTACAGTATCTAGGAATATCTTAGCCAGCATGTCTACATGTCCAACAAACTCTGCAATTTCCTTTTCATGGAAAAGTGTCATGGACATGGCCAGGAGAACAAATATATTGTGATGTCAGTACCTAGGCAAGTATGGAAGGGGGCAAGGAATTCAATGCAGCTGCGTATTTACCATTGTGTCTAGTTTGGCCTGTGACACTTGCAAAATGAAAAGATAAGAAGTATTATTTCCAGTTCTTAGCAGCATTAAAGTAGGAAATGAAAACACAAGCAAGGGGGTGTGGGGGGGTGAGATGGAAGTTCTGGGGAGGGGAGAGAGAAAGATCCTTGTGGCTTTCTGCCAAATTATTTCCTGTGGGGTCTTGTAAGGTCTCAAAAGTTTCAACTGTGATGGAGCTAATTACAGTATTTGTATCTTATCTCTTTTACAGTTGTGTATGCTGTATGATAGCAAAACCAACCAACAGAAAGAGGTTACAAAAGCAAAGGCGGGTTACACACCGCCATTTAGTACGTAATGAATACGTACTAGGTTAGGAAGGGGCGGTGCTTCCGCACCCCCCCTAACACTAGTACGATTCTGTACGTACAATTGGCGCGGCCGTTTCACACGGCGGCTGCATAATTAAGTATCGGACGCTGTGCGTCCGCACGTGTCGCGGCGTCTTGACGTCGCGGAGTCCGCCCCTGGCGCCTCGCGACGTCATAGAGGCGTCGCTTAAAGAAGCTCCATTTTGGGCTAGCTTCTTTTTCGTGTCGTGTCGGGAAACCGCCGGTTGTGGCTGCTGCGGCTCCCGCACGGAGCAACGCGGCGGGCGGCAGGACTGCCGCAAAGCGGTGGTCTGTAACCCGCCACAGCAAATATAAAGAGACACAGTGGCAAAGTCAGAGTGGGGGAAAGTCACTGGACATCCTGGTCTATTGCAGGCAGAACAATAAACACAAAGCCAAAGTTGGGCATTAAAAAAAATCTCATCTTACAAGAGTCAACGTAAATGCAAATAAAAACATTTTATTTGGGGGTGCAGAAATTAAACCTCTAAGAATCAACAGAAGCCCGTATCAGGTAAAAAAGGGAGCACTTTGTTCAAAGTGTAAAACCCATGTATGCCTGGTTTGTGACTGTTTTGGTCAGGGCACCGGGCCTTAGTTGGACCCTGTATCAGTGGCTCTTTCACAGAGAATGTGTGCGGTTTGTTAGAGATTAGGCAACAAAGACATCAATGGTTTTAGAGAAACAAACTAATAGCTTTATTGTATGCACTCTATTTACTCAAGGTGCTCATCCACTGTATATACCCAACACTATAAGTCAAATTCATGTATAGGGCACTTTGGGGGCCAAAAATTATGGCTTTTCTGATCCATGAATAAATCAAGGGTAGAATTTAGGCTATCTAAAAAAGATGGAGCAAAGGAAAAATGATTCCAAGAACTTACACAAATCCCACAGGCATAACTGTTTATGCTTACTCTAAAGCCTGAATGGATGAGGAGAGAACTATGGCTGCATCCACACTGCAGAAATAATACAGTTTGACACCACTTTAACTGTCATGGCTCAAAAGCTATGGAAATTCTGAGAATTGTAGTTTGTTGTGGCACTAGAGCTCTCTGACAGAACAGGCCGAATGTCTCACAAAAACTACAATTCCCAATGCTGTCACAAATGCATTAATTCTGCAGTGTAGCAGCAGCCTCAGCTAACCTCAAATTGTAATGTCTTCAAGAGTTAATGCTAGTTTGTCTCAGCAAGTCTCATTGTAATCCCAGGTCTTAAACACAAGACACCAGAATTAATCTCATTATTCCTGTAGAAGATAAGAACTTAATGAGTCTCACATCAATACCCCTCCTACCCGTTATCCCACTCTCTGTACTTTACTTTCTGGCATGGGGGAAGAAGAAGCCTGGCATGCTACACCTCCTCCTGCTATCAGCCCTGCCTTACAAAAGGGGCAGTGGTAGTAGGATGAGGTTTTTTTAAAAAAAACACAACACAGCTCCTACTATATGTTCCTTGTTGTGATACTGTTGGCCAGTAAGGGAAGTGGCACCACGACAGAAGTAAAAGGGCATTGCATGGCTGTGCAACCCATACAAGATGACACAGAAGTCATTTCTACCAAGTTGAGATGTAATTCAGCAATGGGTAATTCTAGCAATTTTCATTCTGCTGCAAGAAAGTCTTCAAAAGCCTTTACAGTTCAGGACTTTTTATCTTGTTTATGCCAGAAAAAATATTTTGTGCACCAAAAATCTACTTCTGCACAAAAAATATTTTCTCCACTGAAAATGCTTTCTCCTGTGCAAATAAATACTTTCTGACCAAAACAACTCACATGTGAAATTTAACAGAATAAGTTCCAGATGACAAAGGTTTTCATTAAACTTTCATTTTCAGGATTTGACATTCAAGAAACATTTTTTTGCAACTATTTTTTAAAAAAATATTTTCAATATTCCATTCCTGATGTTGCAAGAGAAAGCTACTTTGCCAGCTTCCAAGCTGGTTGGGACCCATCAGGAAGGAAGTTTCTTTGGGGAAGATAACTTTCTTTGCTCTTCCCTAAACACCTCTGCTATGCCACTCCAAAAGGATATCACAGCATTCCATGTAAATCCAGGTAAATAGCCTGCATATTCTATCTTATTGAAGCACTGAAAAGGTAATGTGAAAACAAATCCTGAGAAAATATTCTATATACATGGTGCTTTGACCATTCCAAATGAGGAAGCATTTTTAGGAAGGTGAAAGTCTTCTGATGTGTAGTCACTTCTATATGAAGTAGTTATTTTACAAGCCCCGATAAGTTCAGTGCAACTGATTATCTAGTTTTAATATTTCAAAACTGCAGTGCTTCCTTCTCCTGTCTTTATCTTTCTGAGAGGGAATTTTAATCAGCAGTACTAACAGAATCTGTCTCTTCCCATATTTCAACTTAGGTTTTGTTTCAACCCTAATTAATTTGACAGGTTTAGGGGTAGGGAGTCCAGTACAAAAAGGCCTGCCTTTATGGTGAATTAGTTTCCACCTCCTTTGCCCACAATAGCTGAAGCAGAAAATACTTCTATGTTCAAGGCCAACAGGTTCAGTATAACTCTACTGGATCCTGCTTCATTCAGTGTAGTGGATCCTTACTATATCATGTTCCTTTGACAGTATCAGGTGGATGAAGCGGAGTTGGGTGGGGGAGAGAAAAGTGCTTGCTACATCAGGATTCCAGAAATTGGATAATTAAAATCGGGGCCAACAGACACAGTCACCCAGACCACAAAATGGCCTAAAGAAAAAGGGAAAAAAACCACAGTGATTGTCCTGCACGAGAAGATTGTGAAGACCAGATGCCTGTGCCAGCATACTGGTCTGTGGCTAGTATAGGCCATCGTGAGCCTGGGCCCTTAACAACAACCTAGCAGCACATATAGATAAACAGCATTATCTAGATGATGCTTTTCAGGGGGAAAAATGTCCAAGAAGCAGCGCAAAAAATATACAAGAACATAAATAATAAACAAAAAATCGTAAATAATAATAATCTCACCTTATTAAATGGAGGAGAACAGAAAAACCAGGTACGCAGAGAGAGAGAGAGACTTATTTTTAAGAATATGAAGCTGTTACTATTATTATTATTTATTTTATTATTAACCTTTATTTATAAAGCGCTGTAAATTTACACAGCGTATACATACAATCTTTTAATTGGATGGTTCCCTGCCCTCAGGCTACAATCTAAAAGACCGACACAAAGGAGAAGGGGGTGTGGTGGGGAAGGGGATGAGGGCCAGCAGTTCTTCTCTACCTCCGAGGATAGAATAATACATTGTGCTCAAGAGTCATTTACATGAAGCAGAGATATGGACTCATAAGCAGCAAAAATCTGATTTCTGTGATGTGTTCCCTGAATCATTTCAGTAAGCAAGGGTAAGCATAGGAATTTATATCAGGATCCCAGGGGGTGGGGGATGGAAGATTTCTTGGCAAGACACTCTGTGGATACTGGTAAATTAACTAGCACCTGTTCTGACTTAGACACCATATTGACCACACAAACTGTATGTACCCTTGGTAGTCTTTTGTTTGTTGTTATAGCTACTGTTCAGCTTGTGCAGCCTGTGGGGTGGATAGCCTTTTTGGAAGTGTGAGGTCGATTGCCTCTGCATTTGGCTCCTGCTGTCCTAACTAATAAAGACTACTCCAGAGAGACAGACCCGTGAGTGCTGAATGGATTAATGTAAATTGGGGGCAACCTATACCACTTAGTTTAAAAATCACCTTAGAACTTTTTAAATATGTTTTCTAGGCCCCATCATTTTAGATAACTACCAGCCAGTTTCTCAAATGCCATCTCAGACAAGTTGTTCAAATATATGTGAAAGCATAATTGCAAGCTCTCTGGATAGTGGTGGATTTCAGTCCATGTCCATCCTAATTTTGTGAAGAAAGCACAGTCTTGAGAAATGAGCAAAGTGAATGAGGTTCTGTCTTTCTGCTGGACCATTCAGCATTTCTGGACAACCTTGCTGAGAGTCTGGTTTGGTGGAGAGAGACAACTAGTCAGACACCATAGGATAGTGACTGGTTTGTATTTATGTGTATTAACATAAAGTTTAATTAAACTGTTCTCTGTCCATGATCAATGTGGACTGAAGTTCTGGGAAGAATGGTTAATGGGAAGCTTACAGATGATGTCGCGGAGGAGCTGGGGCAAGGAACTGCAATCAGTTCAAGGAAAAGTGGTTACCTCTTATAGAATATATAACTCCGATTCTCATGCTCATGTTCCACCATGGAACCACGGGAGATTTTGGTTTGGAGTTTTGAATGAGACCTCAGTTTTGTAAATCTGTATTTTAGCTTGTGCTTTTAAAGCAGAATGATGATGTAATTGTATTTTACCTTTTGTAAACAATAAAATTTAAAAAATTAACCTGCTCTAATTGAACACCTACTAAGACAAATGTAATCGGAATTCAGTTTCTGATTCTAATAGCAACTTAAAAATGCAGATATAATAAAACAATTTGCCTTTTTGTATGTATAAAACATACAGTGTAGCTTAGTGGTAGCTTAGTGGTTAAGATGCCAGTTCTGATGATCGGAAGATCAGAAGGTTGGCAGTTCAAGGCAGTTCGAGTGGTGCATGATGGGGTGAGCTCCCATCACTAGTCCCAGCTTCTGCCAACCTAGCAGTTCGAAAGCATGCAAATGCAAGTAGATAAATAGGTACCACTTCGGAAGGAAGGGAACAGTGTTCAGTGTAGTCATACTAGCCACATGACCACTAGAGCAGTCCTCAGACAACGCTGGCTCTTTGGCCTAGAAACAGAGATGAGCACTGCCCGCTACAGTTGGTTAGGACTAGACATTTATGTCAAGGGACTACCATTACCTTAATGTATATAACTATGTGAAAATAGGAAATAATTGTGGATATTCTTGAGTACACAGAACATCACCTTTTAGATTCATAGTTTTCTGGTAAAGTGAATGTGATTTGAAACGTATCTGGATATCATATCTTCAATGAAATTCATGCAGCTTGTAAGGGGATAGTTGCCATGATATGATGTGTGGTTATGTATTCCAGCTGCAGATCTCTGCTACATTTTAAACGTTTTTCCTAGTGCATTTTTAAAAACAAACACATTAACATGACCTAACACTGTTTGAAGGCTAACAGAAATGTATTCATACATATTCTGAGTGCACATGCCTATCAGGGATTTAGTGATTTTGGAAAAACATGCTTTGGGCAAACTGGATTCAAGAACCTACATTCGCACAGAACCCTCTCAAGGGAGAATTTTACTGAACATACAGCAATCAAGATACACATAATAGTTGCATTGGGGAATAGTAAACAGTACATACAAAACAAAACATAGTTGTTTTAGGATGGGGAGATACTAACTCAAAATAATTAAACTCACAAGGATGCAAGACTTTGGAATTAAACAGTTTGAAGCCATAGAGATTGCTAAGGGAAGGGAGCGATGAGAGAAAGAAAGTGGTCCAAAAGAAATGGCAATTCAATGGTTTTCATAATCCATATACTCACATGTGCAATAGAAAAAGGGACACTTTTGAGAAAATAATATCTGCAGTTAAAATACTGATGGGTAAATTACCAGAGAATGTCAACAATCTCCAGGTATGGCTATGGATAAAAAAATACTGCCTGAAACCCTAGAGAAACACTACCACACAGAGCTGACCATTTTGAGCTAAATAGACCAAGGATCTAATTCAGCCTTCTGTTTTCTGTGTTTTATATTACCAATGTGTAATACATTACACTGTTTTTGAAGGTGGTGCCCTTCATGAAATAACACATAATTTAATGGTGTTTTATACTGTATATTGTTATTTAATATAGGATTCTTTAATTCTAATTTGTAAAGGCTCCAAGAACCAAAACCTTAATCCAGAATGCCTAATTTGAATTTCAAGAAGGTGCCATCTGTTTCAGCAATGCACTACACACGCCATTGTAAATTTAGAAAATGTTTGTGAAAACGTAAGCCTCACAAGTCACCCTCTTAAAAATCTCACTTACACTCTAAAAGACAATTACCGTCTTCTAAGGAGGATTTTCAATTCATCAAGGAGTGTGCTCTTTCCACTGCTTTTATTGATCTGCTTATTGATATTTGAATGTTAGACATGATAATCACTTGTTATTCTGGGAAGTCTCTGGATTATTTAATCAGCAGAAAAACTTTACCAACAACTGCCTTGTGTTTTATAAATCCAGAGCAAAATTATAACAGAAATTTAAACTGTAATATATTGCTCAAGGATAATTATTAAGGGAAAACACAGCTGACATTTTCTGATTTATGAACACAATCAGAGATGGAGTCCAAGGACTGTGACATAATTATCTTTTTGCTAACCATTTTTTGTAAATCTCTCGACAGAATTTTAGCTAATTTTAAAATGCCTTCTGAAGATTAGCTCTTAAAATTGTTGGGGAAAAGAACACAACTTATTAGCAAGGGTATAATTGTAAACCTTCCAAATACTCGTTGTGAATATCATTTAGACAGTAACTCCTGCTTCAGCAGCTGGTAGAAAAGACTCCAGTTTATGGAATCTTGAAACAACAGAGGGAATCTAATTAAACAGGATTACATGCCAAACAAAAATTATTAAAAAAAAAACAAACCAACAACCAGACTAATAGATCATTGTTATGAATGTAAAAATCTCTTCCAGCTTTCCTCTCTAAAGCAAACTTATGTAACCATGACAATGGAAGTGTTATTTTCCATAAAATCTGAACTTTTATTGACTTCTTATTCTGTTCAGAATCCAGAAAGACTCCCACTAATGAAAACAGGAAACAAAGGTACACATGCACAAATGGAAGACACTACAACTTGTGATTAAGATCAGTTATGGGCTTCTTCACACATTACCAGGGAAACACAAGAATCCCCTCCCAACCCATGTTCCCGTCACATTGCCAGAGTAGCATCTGGAAGCATGGAACCATGTAGTCATGGTCAATAGTGGGCATCTGGTGGAAAGGGACCTCAACAATTGGCTTGGAAAGACATGTCACAAATGTCTTGTATGAAAGGCTCTTGGGCAGGGAAATGTCTCTAAATCAGAAGAAGGTCATCCCATTCAGGCAGGCCTACATAACCATTGACCTTTCAAGCAAAACATATCCAGCACACACAGCAGCTCCTCAGAGGTGCAATATACCTCTTGTTTCCATCCCTATTTGGGACTGCAAAACAGAAGGCACTGGAGATTATCAGACAGGAGGACAAAGGAAGGAAGTGAAGTGGATCGCTCCTGTCCTTATCCCATCCTTATCAAACAGTTGTGTGAAGGAGCATCACAAACATTGTGCTTATCAGCTCATTATCCCATCAATTAAGTGGAATTGTCCTGTCATTTTTCAATAACAGAAACTCCAGAATGAAAAATGACAGGACAATTTCACTTCACTGACAGGACAATGACAGGATAAGCGCAGCATCATCTGATAGTCTTTCACACGATTGTGAACAATTCCACTTCAGTGACAGGATAATGACCAGATAAGTGCAACATTGTCTGATAACCTTAGGATTATCAAATGATAAGGATGGGGAAAGGACATTCTTTTCCCCGTGTGATAATCCTCATTGTCAAACAATGTGTGGGTCAGAATACATGACCTTCTTAGGCATGAAGGATCACGAGTCATTTTGGGTTGCATGTTATATTCATTCAAAACTGTCCAGGCTTCTGAAATCTCAATTCCCTTTCTTCTCTGAGGCTACATTTTTAACACCTCTGTCTTAGAGGCTCTGTCTTAGACGTTAGCTCATCAACCCCTGTCTGGAGAATGCGTGAATAAACGACATTCAGACAAAACAACTGCCTTGGTTTTCCATGAGACACATCAGACAACAACTTGCAATACCTCAAAACAGTGGTTCTCAACCTGTGGGTCGCGATCCCTTTGAGGGTCGAACGACCCTTTTACTGGGGTTGCCTAAGACCATTGGAAAACAGTAGCAAAATTACAGTTATGAAGTAGCAACAAAAATAATTTTATGGTTGGGGGTCACCACAACATGAGGAACTGTATTAAAGGGTGAAGGCATTAGGAAGGTTGAAAACTACTGCCGCAAAAGGTATACTTGCAATACCTTAAAAGAAGCATTTCACAGAATCACACCTAAGAAATCCCGATACACTCATTGCCATGTCTAGTTAAAGATGCAGTAAACAGCATTGTTCTCTTTCTCTTTCATGTTCTGACACCACTTCTCCTTTCTTACTTGTCTATTCCACAGGATTCTAGTCCACAAAAAAGAAGAAAAAATTTAAAGAAAGAGGCAAGACAGCAGCAATTGTAAAGACAAACAGAAGCATTTTTTCCCCTTCTGCTAAGAATACATTAATTCCTACTAGCTTGAGACCTCCTACATTAAACTTTAGGCAGTTAACATAACATCACAAGTCATAATATATGAGTATGAGGTTTTGGCCAACAATTTTTGCTCGGTATTATATATTCAATTTTGGTTAACAGTCTGATGGATATTTTGGAAAAGTCTAAATAATCTAATAATAATAATAATAATAATAATAATAATAATAATAATAATAATAATAATAAAGACCCGCCCTTCCATGAATATGATCAGGGCGGCTTACAAAAGTTATAAAACATTACAATACAAAGTTAAAATCCATATAAGAGCTAAAAACATACTACAAAAAACCGGAACAAGGAAAAACATAAAATAGAAAGATACACATGTCAGGGGCAAAAGAAATAAAAAATGAAACATCGATCCAGGGTCAAAAAGGAGAAGGGAGGAGGGGCAGGAAAATAAATAGACAAATTAAGGTGGGAAGGCCAGCCGAAATAAATATGTTTTCCACGTTTTTTTAAAAACAGCTAATGAGGCGGATACTATGGATATCTGTATCCCTGCATTAAGTCTTTTTCATGAGATATTTACCATGTTTATAAAGAGTGCATACTAGCATTATATGAATTTTCAGTATTTTCAGTTCTGGGTTTTAACCAGATAAAAGCACACAAAGATAGGAGCACTGAAGGAATCTTTATAAGGAGGTCCCACTCCATGCCTTTTTATTGCCAAATATGCTGCATGGTATCCCGTTGTTGTTGTTGTTGTTGTTGTGTGCTTCAAGTCATTTCCAACATATGGTGACTTTAAGGCAAACCTACAGGTGCTTTCTTGGAAAATTTCTTCAGAGGGAGTTGCCATTGCCATCCTCTGAGGTTGAGAATGTATGACTATCCAAGGTCACCCAGTGAGTTTACATGGCTGAGTGGAGATCAAACCCTGGTCTCCAGAGTCATAGTTCAATGCTCAAGCCACTACACCACACTGGCTCATGTGATCTCTTAGGGTTTGTTTTTATTTGTTTTTGTTTTTTTATTTTACTGCTAGGTTCTAGCTGATATCAAATCACATAATGAATGTAGGAGATATAACACAATATATCCAATCAAATGCTGATCGCATTGAGCTTACTCTGAAAGAGTGAGGGAGTAGTCAGCGGCTATGGCACTGGTTTTAGAAAGTACAAAAGTTGACATATCCTATTTGAAAGACCAACAATATTATTTGAGAGGATAATATCTTGGCACTTTATGTTAAGTAGTAGTTTTCAAACATTGGTTTTGGAGTAAAATCTCCAGAATCTATGCCATGCTACATCATTCATTCTGGGAGTTGCAGTAAAAAAAGTATTTTTCCTTAGCCCTGGGTTAAAAATGTAGTTTATTACTGTGTTTCACAAAGATTAAGAGTGTGAGGCTGGACATTTCCTGGTTCAAATCGTATCTTAGCTACAACTCAGTGGTATAGAATCATAGATCATAGAGTTGGAAGAAGCTGCTATTGTCTACATCTCAGGCATGTGTTGATATAAAACAAACCTTGAAGGCTATGGTAAATATTACTGGAATATGGAGATTATATGAATGCATAAATACACATACCAATGCTATTTTTGTGATGTTGTTTGTTCTGGCTGGATGAATAAAATGTAGAAAGGCAGGGCATTAACATTCAACTAAAGATCCATGAATTCTCTATTCCTTGTGGATTTCCTATCTGGTTACAACACTTTCCATACTTACTCAAATACATAAGGCATTATAAAATTAGCCCCATAGAGGAAACATTTATGTTTGAATCAACCCAAGGCCTCATAGCTTTTGTTTGAGCAATTCTATTCTTTCGTCTGTAGGCACTTTCAATTACATATTCTTCAGTAGTATTAATGCAAAATGCAAAAATCCTACTCTGTTCAAACTCTGTTGACAGCAGAGAAAAGAGGGAACAGAATGCGATCCACGGGACCACCACAACAGATAATATTGATATAGTGAAGATGAGACAGACAAGGCTGAAAGGAGCAGTGGGACCATCTCAAAACATAACAAATAGAGTGCAGAGAGCAGGATTTGTATTGAGGGAGCAAAGAGTAAAACAGCACTGATGGGTCAAGACAGCAACCACAGTGGGAGCAATGTATTACAGGAAGTGGAAGCTGGAAATTCTGTTACATGTTCACTGTGTTTGAGCGTATAATGGGAACTGCTAGCTCAGCATGCTATTAACAAGGCACTTCTGTATTTTTGCTTTCAAGTAATACCATTAACAAGAACAAAGGATTCATTTGTGCAGATTCATTTGTACATTTAATTATTTTTAAACTTTCACTACCCTATACATTCAAAATTGTCATTTTGTCCTGGCAGATGTTCTCTCTGTAGCTATTCTAGGGATAACAATGTAGCGGTCACCAGTGGCCTGCCTGCATGGATTGTGGCAACTGGGAAAAAATACTCACCATGCACAAATCATAACACATTTTATAAACTGGCTAATGTTCATATTAAAACCAGAACTCAGTATTAGTAAATGTGTATTCCAGGTCTCCTTACCTACCTATATATGCTTATTCACCCCAGTAATTCCACGTAGGGACCATATATTATTTCCTTCCAAATGCAGTCATTCTAAAGCTCCAGCACACCAGATGCATTCATTCCTGAACGTTCAAAACCATTGATAACAGCGTTCATCTGTTTTTTTAAAGTGCTTGTAGGATTATATAGAGGGGAGGGGATGAGCAAAGTTGCTTCCTGTTTTTCTAAGAGATATGGAAGAAATTTAGGCTACACACCACCACGGGTTGTTAAAAAACTATGCTATATAATATATATATATAATATAATATATATATTATATTAGATAGGCTAAGTACTCCACCCTCCTAGAAGATATGGATTATGGTCCTGTGCAGGGCCAATGTGTGCCCACAGTTCGTGCAGTCCCTGCCAAAACTAAAAAGATTAATCATTTTAGTCCTGAATCCTTGGAGCAGAGCTTTTCAATACAATGCATGTAGGCGGGTTATATGACTAAAAATTCTATGGTAGAGGAACACTCAGTATAATCAGGAAGCAAAGCCCAGATTTTTGTTCAACAGTTCTCCCTATGTTAAAAAAAAGGACATCTCTGATTTTAGCGCCTCGGAGGTTGCAAGCTGAGTAAAGCTTGAGCCCCTGGGCTGGTATTGAACTCTCACCTATGGTTTGTGAGTAATGGCTGCAGCAGAGCATTTTACCACTGCGCCACCAGAGCTTCTTCACAGTCTGGACTGAAAGCTAGAAAATGGAAAGGCCATCTATAAGGTTCATTTTTCTTGATCCTAGCTGCCATCACTATCCCATTTCCTATACTTCTGTACCATTTCTTTTGTTCACTGTTAATTTTTTAAGCTAACCTGTATGAATCCCTTTACTACACAAAACTTTCCCAACCAACTGGGGATCATATACAGTAAGTGAGATTTTTGGAATATATTAGGTGCACCATGTATAACATCCGCAGGTAATACAAAAATAATTCAGCATAGGAACAATACCTCTTGAATAAGTGAATACTTCAAATCAATCACCCCTAAATTGCCAAATGGGCATTTTTAGTGCCATCAAAAAACCATTGACCATGAGCATTTCAGCTTAGCCCCCAAACACCAGTAATAAACAGTTTTCCAGGCCATTCCACTAACCCACAATGAATCAAGCTATGCTTATTTTTAGGGGAACGGGAGACTCATGGCAAAACGCCAGCTCTATCGAAACAAAATTCCTCCAGGTGAAGTATGAATAATTTATCATACCGTAGCCAAAACCAAATGAGAAAACCCTTTCCAAAGGGATACACAATGCAATAAGCGTACTTGCAATCTACTGCCAGTTTCTGAGGCATGAGCTGGAACATCAGAAATATATTTTCCCAGATGGATGATGCCGTCCAGCTGAAAAGCACTCCTTTCCCTGAAATCAAAAGAACATCAGTTCGCCAAGTACTGATGAATCTCTACACACACAGACAAAACACACATTCTCATTTCACTGGTTATTCCAACAGGGAAAAACATCATACACACACCTATGTCTTCTCCCAAGAAACAGCAACTTGATATTTCACACCACCTTTGCTATTGCTTCCAGCATAGGAACATGAAATGGTGAAACTGCTTCTTCTTCATTTTTGAAAATACTGAAATGCTGCAGAAGCATGTTCTGAGGGACTCATTGGTCCTCCACAGCACCAAAAGCCCACTGGTTTTCTCTTTCTGCTCTTTTCAAAGCTGCCCTCCATGCTGCCTCCTTATCCTAAAGACTTACACCTCTTTACTTCATGCAAACATCTCATCACCAGCATGATTCCTGTGGGAAGAGGGAGTGTGGGGGAAAATGCAGTTGACTTCAAATGCATCTTCTGAACTCTTTCCATCTTCAAATCTATACTACCATCACACCTTGCATTATTTAGCACCTTCCACAGGATACAGAAGACTCTCAACAAGGCTTCCACCAGGCTTCAGTTGTATTTGAAAGGGAGGTTTCTGGTTCTGACAGCATCTGAGTCTACAGTATTCCACTTATGCTTTAATTATTGTGTCCCACCTTCCCTGTACACATGCAGTTGTAATCTCAAATATGTCAGAAAAAATGTAACAAAACAGAAGTCAAAATATAATACATTCAAGTATATTTTGGTATGTGCCTTGAATTTACTTCAAATTATAGGAGGCTATAGTAGGGTTTTCTGGCAATTAATTTAGAGGAACTTTGCCATTTCCTACTCTAAGGGTAAGAGTGTGTCACTTGCCCAAGATGACCAATAGGTTTTCCTCCTGAGCAGGATTCACACCCTGGCTTCGGAGTCCTAGTTCAAGACAAACTACTTGGCTCACTCCAGATACAGTATAAATACTCACTGCCCATGTGATCTGTAAGAAAACTAGGCTTTGCCTTTGTGTGTGGGAGAATAGGGAAGGCATATATTTATGAAATCTACCAGTTCCTTGTACGCCTTTTGATGATGTGACAGATAGTGGAGAATAGCCGCTTTAGAAATTAGGTAAAAATCATTACCACATTCAAAACTACCATCCAGAAACAAATAAGAGAAAATCCTTGTTATTACCTGAATCCTGTTGTTAATACCTGTTGGTCACCATTCAGAACTGTTTCATGGGTCTATTTTACTGCCATAATTTTCTCTGCTTCTATCTCCTAAAACTGGCCCCTAGCAGAAATAGAATACTAGTCATTGCTAGGATATGGAAATCTTTCAGTCTCCATTTCATCTTAATCTTTAAATCATACCTTCATTTTCTTCCCCATCTTTGTTTTGGATCATGTTGTGGAATGTTTGCATTTTATTCCAACACTGAGTTGGTGCAATTGTAATGCATTTTTGCTCTTTTGAACACGGATGTGCTCAGTCACCTAATTTATGCAACTCTTTCCCCTGATAAAGCATATTTCCGTAAATTCTTCCCAAAACAAGGACTTCATCTGTTTGCATTTTAAAATACGCACACAGGTATATGGTTGCACTTTAGTTTCTTAAACTCCCTATATACTGTAACTCACCAAGGCACTACCTTTCCACATTGGCAGTCCTGTGTGGTCCTGTGAAGCAAAAGGCTATGCTGATAGCAGCAGTGGTTTGCCTGTAGGGGTCTCTTCATGTCAGACAAACTTTTCCAGAGCAGTCAACAAAATGTGAAACAGCGGCTGGGCAACAGCGTAGTGGGGGTGGCACTGGCAGAGGATCTCTCAGAGAAACAGAAGTTGCACCATCAACTAACACTTCTCCATACTGCACAGAGGAGGCACAGTAACTTTTTTGAAGGTCCTTAATCCCTTCCCACACACACACACACACACCACCACACACACCACTATGATGAGAAAAATCCAAAATTAACAAAGATATGTTCAACGATGATACTCCCAAGTCTGAGGGCACTCAGGTGCTCAACAATGGCACCTTTTCATCCTGGGAGAGAAGTGACCAGTGGGGTCCACAGGGCTCTGTCTGGCCCCGTACTGTTTCAACATCTTTATCAATGACTTGGAGGAAAAAATTGGGGGAATACTTATCAATTTGCAGATGACACCAAATTAGGAGGAATGCGATACTCCAGAGGACAGGATCAACATTCAAAATGACCTGAATAGACTAGAAAGCTGGGCCACAGCAACGAAATGAACTTCAACCAGGAGAAATGTAAACGGTACTGCACTTTAGGGCGAAAAATGAAATGCACAGATATAGGATGGGGGACACCTGGCTAAAGGAGACAACCATGTGAAAGGGATCTAGGAGTCCAAGTAGACCACAATTGAAACATGAGTCCAACGTGCGATGCGGCAGCTACAAGGCCAATGCGATTTAGGCGTGCATCATAGAAGTATAGTGTCTAGATCAAGGAAGTAATAGTGCCACTATATTCTGCTTTGGTCGGGCCCCACCTGGGATATTGTGTCCCAGTTTCTGGGCGGCCACAAGTTCAAAAAGACACTGAGAAAACTGGAGCGTGTCCAAAGGACGACTAAATGTGAAAGGTCTAGAAACCATGCCCTATGAGGAACGACTAGGGAGCTGGGGATGTTTAGCCTGGAGAAAAGAAGGTTAAGGTGATATGATAGCCCTATTCAAATATTTGAAGGGATGTCAATTGAGGAGGGAGCAAGCTTGTTTTCTGCTGCCTCCAGAGACTAGGACCCGAAGCAATGGATGCAAACTGAGGAAAAGGATTCCACTCAATATTAGAGGACTCTCCTGACAGTAGGGCTGTTCGACAGTGGAACAAACTCCCTCGAGTGTAGTGGAGTCTCCTTCCTTGGAGGTCTTCAGCAGAGGCTGGATGGCCATCTGTCGGGATCGTGATTGTGATTTCCTGCATGGCAGGGGTGGACTGGATGGCCCCTGTGGTCTCTTTCAACTCTATGATTCTATGATCTATGATTCTACTGGGGTAAAAGCAGAGGACAACTACAAGTACTGTTGTGGCTAATGAGCAACGGGATCAAGCCAAAAGGACGTTCAGCTGTGAAGTGCTCAGAGGAGAAAAGAAGTCTGAAGATGCACAACACATGGAGGTAACATGGAATGTGAAAGCATGAAAGCATGGAAGCATAACAAGTAAAACAAGAAATGGAATGTATAACATGGCAGTGCTTGGATGATTGAATTAAAATGGACAGGAATGGGACATTTTGGTAAGATAATTACACAGATTTTTATTCAGGAAATGAAATCTAAGAAGAAATGCTTGGCTAGTAAAATAAATGTTAACTTAACTTAATAAAGCATTAATATGAGTGGAAATGTAGCAAAGCAATCAAAAAAATATAAATCCTGACTAAATTAATGCCATGGAAAACCCAATCATATACCATAATCCAAGTTTATGATCTAACTACAAGGCAGAAGGAGAAGAAATTGACAGAATCTGTGCTGAGTCCAGGAAGAAATAATCGCATACCAAAACAGGACGTCTTGTAAATCAAGGTGATTGACATGGAAAAATAGGAAAGAGAGCAGAATCAGATTTAGGAAATTCAACCTAGGACCAAGAAATGAAACAGGAGAGTGACTGAGTGAATTTTGCAAGGCAAACAATTGGTCATCCAAGCATATTTTAAAGCAACTAAAGATATATGTGGACATCAGCTGGTGGCCAGTAGAAAAGTTAATAGACTACATAATTGGAAGCATAAGATCAGAGGTAGGCACCCTTTTTGAGCCAGGGCCAGGTTGCTGTCCCTCAGACAACTGGGGGGCCAACAGCCAGAAACAATAATAGATTAAATAATTTTTTAAAAAATTAAATATATAAAATAACCAGACAAACGTAGGACAAATTTTCAACATGGAAGACACTTTAAAAAAATGGAGGACACGCGAAAAAATTTGCTGATTTTTTAAAAAATGTTAATAAATGCATGTTCTGAGCTTCATAGACAATTGCCCCCCCAAAGGACCGGCAGCATCGGTGGCAGGACCAGGCTGGGGCCGGTCCCAAGGCTCGCACGGGCCGCAGCCGGCCCACGGGCCGCAGGTGCACGCGGGCCCAGGTTGCCTACCCCTGCATAAGATAAAGAAGCACTCATTCTCTCTGCAAAAAGAAGCCCAGGAGCAGGCCTATGGCACAAGATTAGAGTAAGCTAAAGAACACTAAAGCCGTTTCCCAGACTGGCCTAAAAGGCCGCCTGTTGGCGGCAGTCGGGGTGCAGCGTCTTGATGAGCCGCCTACTCCCCTGCCAGGGCACCCATGATTGCCACATTGCGCCTCCCAGATGCTGGCACGGCTTCCTGGTTGTGTCTCTGGTGCTGGTCCATTTTGACACGCGCTGAAGGGGGCACCATACGCCGCGCGCCTTGGCTTTGGCACCCTTTGGAGGGCCCCAAAAAGGAGCTGCTTTTGCGGCCTCCTTTTTGCCCCTCCACAGGCCGGCTCAGACCACGCTGTGGGTTGCCATGGCCCCGAACTGTCCAGGAAAGGGGTGGCATCTCACGCCCCTAGGAGCAGTCTGATGCCTCTAACACCTATTAAATGTCCCAACATCACAACTTGAAGAACATCGCCAACGAAATGTAAAGATTATGTAAAAATAGGTTTGCACTATTAAGCCTAATTGACCAGGAACCAAAAACTTTTGACTAACGTCAGGGACATTACTAGGGAGGAATGCAAAAAGACACTGTTCTGCCAGCAAATAAGAACGAGACGCTTCAGCGGATAGAGATGAACCAGTTAATGTGAACCGTGAATTGACTATTCAGTGCCTTTGTGCGGGACAAGCAGAACCCTCCTAATAATCAACACAGAGAAATAGAAGCTGACAACAAAAGAAGATCACGGGACCTCTTCATTAATATCCAAGAACATCAAAGGGAAATTAAACCAGAGTGAGGATGCTTATAGCGGTAGGGGCACACATTACATGAACAAGTACAAATAAAAAGCTGTATAAAACCAATATACCAAAGAATTATTAAACGAGATGAAAAGATCGGCTATTCCTTCAGGAAGAACCATTTGAAATGAACCTACCACAACTTTAGAACGAAGTAGAAGCTTCAATTGGGAGCATTGGGAGAAATAACTCACCGGACCCCAGATTGTAACCCCATAGAGCTGCTTGAACGTTATTGAGACAAATCTACTCTTGTTCAAACTAAACATCTGCAATACATATGGAAACAACCATGGCTCAGAGTAGTGAAATCTTTAATATACATCATATCCCCACGAAGGGCGTACATCAGGATTGCAGTAACCGAGGACCACTGCATTAATTTCCCATGCAACACAAAGTGATGCTCAACATGCTATAACAAAGGGACTTTTACCCTTATATGAAGGAGAATGCCACATATCCAAGTTCAGTCAGAAAGCATAAAGCATTAAGATCCTATTCCAATGTTTATGTTGGATATGGAGTGCATTCAAAGAATTTCAAAAGAAAACTCAGCCTGTACTTTATATGATTATAGCAACCCCTTTGATTGTTGTAAA
>NC_056525.1:107552781-107553081 GCF_019175285.1 Sceloporus undulatus | reverse complement strand
CTAAGGTGTATAGTATCCAAAGCCAGCCAATCTGTTTTGGTCCAGGAACCCAAAAATCCCATAAGTATCTCATTCTAGATTTGACATTAAGACTAAAAGAGAAACAAATTAAATGTGTTGCCTGAAGTGGCCGACTCACTCTATGCACTCTCATTTAGTCTGGCTCTGAGAATAAGCATAATGGAAAATTCATTTGCCTCAATGTTTAGCTTTCAACATTTCAAATGAGACTTCCACTTGATTTGTTTTTAAAAAGTGCCATTTGAACTGTTTGGTTTGATAAACTGCAAACTTTTTCAG
>NC_056525.1:107529109-107550819 GCF_019175285.1 Sceloporus undulatus | reverse complement strand
GTTGTTGTTTGTTGTTGTTGTTGTTGGTTGTTGTTGTTATTAGTTTATTATTTATTATTATATTATTAGATTTTAGACTTTTCCAAAATATCCATCAGACTGTTAACCAAAATTGAATATATAATACCGAGCAAAAATTGTTGGCCAAAACCTCATACTCATAATTATGACTTGTGATGTTTATGTTAACTGCCTAAAGTTTAATGTCGGAGGTCTCAAGCAGTAGGAATTAATGTATTCTTAGCAGAAGGGGAAAAATGCTCTGTTTGTCTTTACAATTGCTGCTGTTTGCCTCTTTCTTTAAATTTTTTTCTTTTTTTGTGGACTAGAATCCTGTGGAATAGACAAGTAAGAAAGGAGAAGTGGTGTCAGAACATGAAAGAGAAAAGAGAACAATGCTGTTTACGGCATCTTAATAACAGACGGCAATGAGTGTATCGGGATTTCTTAGGTGTGATTCTGTGAAATGCTTCTTTTAAGGTATTGCAAGTATACCTTTGCGGCAGTAGTTTTCAACATTCCTAATGCCTTCACACCTTAATACAGTTCCTCATGTTGTGGTGACCCCCAACCATAAAATTATTTTTGTTGCTACTTCATAACTGTAATTTTGCTACGGTTTTCCAATGGTCTTAGGCAACCCCAGTAAAAGGGTCGTTCGACCCTCAAAGGGGTCGCGACCCACAGGTTGAGAACCACTGTTTTGAGGTATTGCAAGTTGTTGTTCTGATGTGTCTCATGGAAAACCAAGGCAGTTTGTTTTGTCTGAATGTCGTTTATTCACGCATTCCCAGACGGTTGATGAGCTAACGTCTAAGACAGAGCTCTACAAAAACTCCGGAGGTGTTAAAAAGTAGCCTCAGAGAAGAAAGGGAAGGAGATGTCAGAAGCCTGGACAGTTTTTGAATGAATATAACATGCAACCCAAAATGACGCGTGATCCTTCATGCCTAAGAAGGTCATGTTTCTGACCCACACATGTTTGACAATGAGGATTATCACACGGGGAAAAGAATGTCCTTTTCACCATCCAATAATAATAATAATAATAATAATAATAATAATAATAATAATAATAAATTTTATTTATACCCCGCCCTTCCATGAATATGATCAGGGCGGCTTACAAAAGTTTATAAAAACATTACAATACAAAGTTAAAATCCAATATAAGAGCTAAAAACATTACTACAAAAAACTGGAACAGGAAAACAATAAAATAGAAAGATACACATGTCAGGGGCAAAAGAAATAAAAAATGAAACATCGATCCAGGGTCAAAAAGGAGAAGGGAGGAGGGGCAGGAAAATAAATAGACAAATTAAGGTGGGAAGGCCAGCCGAAATAAATATGTTTTCAACTGTTTTTTTAAAAACAGCTAATGAGGCGGATATCTATGGATATCTGTATCCCTGCATTAAGTTCTTTTTCATGAGATATTTACCATGTTATTAAAGAGTGCATACTAGCATTATATGAAATTTTCAGTTCTGGGTTTTAACCAGATTAAAAGCACACAAGATAAGGAGCTACTGAAGGAATCTTTTATAAGGATGTCCCACTCCATGCCTGTTTATTGTCCCAATATATTGCTGCATTGGTAATCTCGTTGTTGTTGTTGTTGTTGTTGTTGTGTGCCTTCAAGTCATTTCCAACATATGGTGACTTTAAGGCAAACCTATCATGGTGCTTTCTTGGAAAATTTCTCCAGAGGGAGTTTGCCATTGCCATCCTCTGAGGTTGAGAATGTGTGACTTATCCAAGGTCACCTAGTGAGTTTACATGGCTGAATTGAGATTCAAACCCTGGTCTCCAGAGTCATAGTTCAATGCTCAAGCCACTACACCACACTGGCTCATGGTGATCTCTTTAGGGTTTGTTTTTATTTTGTTTTTGTTTTTTATTTTACTGCTAGGTTCTAGCTGATATCAAATCACATAATGAATGTAAGGATATCATAACACAATATATCCAATCAAATGCTGATTGCATTGAGCTTACTCTGAAAGATGAGGGAGTAGTCAGCTGCTATGGCACTGGTTTTAGAAAGTACAAAAGTTGACATATCCTATTTGAAAGACCAACAATATTATTTGAGAGGATAATATCTGTGGCACTTTATGTTAAGTAGAGTTTCAAACATTGGATTTTTGGGAGTAAAATCTCCAGAATCTATGCCATGCTACATCATTCATTCTGGGAGTTGCAGTAAAAAAAAGTATTTTTCCCTTAGCCCTGGGGTTAAAAATGTAGTTTATTACTGTGTTTTCACAAAGATTAAGAGTGTGGAGGCTGGACATTTCCTGGTTCAAATCGTATCTTAGCTACAAACTCAGTGGTATAGAATCATAGAATCATAGAGTTGGAAGAAGCTGCTATTGTCTACATCTCAGGCATGTGTTGATATAAAACAAACCTTGAAGTACTATTGTAAATATTACTGGAATATGGAGATTACTATGAATGCAATAAATACACTATACCAATGCTATTTTTTGATGTTGTTTGTTCTGGCTGGCTGATGAATAAAATGTAGAAAGGCAGGGCATTAACATTTCAACTAAAGATCCATGAATTCTCTATTCCTTGTGGATTTCCTATCTGGTTACAACACTTTCCATACTTACTCAAATACATAAGGCATTTATAAAATTAGCCCCATAGAGGAAAACATTTATGTTTGAATCAACCCAAGGCCTCATAGCTTTTTGTTGAGCAATTCTATTCTTTCGTCTGTAGGCACATTTCAAATTACATATTCTTCAGTAGTATTAATGCAAAATGCAAAGAATCCTACTTCTGTTCAAACTCTGTTGACAGCAGAGAGAAAAGAGGGAACAGAATGCGATCCAGCTGGGACCACCACAACAGATAATATTGATATAGTGAAGATGAGACAGACAAGGCTGAAAGGAGCAGTGGGACCACTCTCAAAACATAACAAATAGAGTGCAAGAGAGCCAGGAGTTTGTATTGAGGGAGCAAAGAGTAAAACAGCACTGATGTGTCAAGACAGCACACCACAGTGGGAGCAATGTATTACAGGAAAGTGGAAGGCTGGAAATTCTGTTAGATGTTCACTGTGTTTGAGCGTATAATGGGAACTGCTAGCTCAGCATGCTATTAACAAGGCACTTCTGTTAATTTTTGCTTTCAAGTAATACCATTCACAAGAACAAATGATTCATTTTGTGCAGATTCATTTGTACATTTAATTATTTTTAAACTTTCACTACCCTATACATTCAAAAATTGTCATTTTGTCCTGGCAGATGTTCTCTCTGTAGCTATTCTAGGGATAACAATGGTAGCGGTCAACCAGTGGCCTGGCCTGCATAGGATGTGGCAACTGGGAATAAAAATACTCACCATGCAGCAAATCATAACACATTTTAATGAACTGGCTAATGTTCATATTAAAACCAAGAACTCAGTATTAGTAAATGTGTATTCCATGTCTCCCTACCTACCTATATATGCTTATTCACCCCAGTAATTCCACAGTAGGGACCATAATATTATTTCCTTCCCAAAATGCAGTCATTCTAAAGCTCCAGCACACCAGATGCATTTCATTTCCTGAACGTTCAAAACCATTGATCACAGCAGTTCATCTATTTTTTTAAAAGTGTCTTGTAGGATTAATATAGAGGGGAGGGGATGAGCAAAGTTGCTTCCTGTTTCCTAAGAGATATGGAAGAAATTTAGGCTACACACACACACACACGGTTTTTAAAAACTATGCCATATATATATATATATATATATATATAGGCTAAAGTACATCCACACTTCCTAGAAGATATAGGGATTATGGTCCTGTGCAGGGCCAATGTTGTCCCACAGTTCTTGGCAGTCCCTGCCAAAACTAAAAAGATTAATCATTTTAGTCACTGAAATCCTTTGGAGCAGAGCTTTTCAATACAATGCATGTAGGGCGGGTTATTATGACATAATAAATTCTATGGTAGAGGAACACTCAGTAATAATCAGGAAGCAAAGCCCAGATATTTGTTCAAACAGTTCTCCCTATGTTAAAAAAAAAAGGACATCTCTGATTTTAGCGGCCTCGGAAGGTTGCAAGCCTGAGTAAAGCTTGAGCCCCTGGGCTGGTATTGAACTCTCAACCTTATGGTTTGTGAGTAAATGGCTGCAGTAGAGGCATTTTACCACTGCGCTACCAGAGCTCTTCTACAGTCTGGACTGAAAGCTAGAAAATGGTAAAGGCCATCTATAATGTTCATTTTTCTTGATCCTAGCTGCCATCACTATTTCTCCTATTTCCTATTACTTCAGTACCATTTTCTTTTTTGTTCACTGTTAATTTTTTTAAGCTAGACCTTAGTGATATTACCTTTACTACACAGAAACTTTCCCAACCAACGTGGGGATCATATACAGTAAGTGAGATTTTGGAATATTAATTAGGTGCCACCATGTATTAACATCCCTGCAGGTAATACAAAAATAAATCAGCATAGGAACAATACCTCTTGAATAAGTGAATACTTTCAAATCAATCACCCCTAAATTGCCAAATGGGCACTTTTTAGTGCCAACAAAAAACCATTGACCATGAGCATTTTCAGCTTAGCCCCCAAACACCAGTAAATAAACAGTTTCCAGGCCATTCTCACTAACTCACTACATGAATCAAAGCTAGTGCTTATTTTTCGGGGAACTGGAGACTCATGGCAAAGACGCCAGCTCTATCGAAACAAAATTCCTCCAGGTGAAGTATGAATATATTTATCATAGCCGTAGCCAAATACTGTACCAAATGAGAAAAACCCTTTCCAAAGGGATTACACAATGCAATAAGCGTACTTGGCAATCTCCTGCCAGTTTCTGAGGCATAAGCTGGAACTATCAGAAAATATATTTTCCCAGATGGATGATGCTGTCCAGCTGAAAAGCTACTCCTCTTCCCTGAAATCAAAAGAACATCAGTTCGCCAAGTACTGATGACTCTCTACACACACAGACAAAAACACACATTCTCATTTCACTGGTTTATTCCAACAGGGAAAACACATACACACACCTATGTCTTTCTCCCAAGAAATAGCAACTTGATATTTCACACCACTCTTTGCTATTGCTTCCAGCATAGGAACATGAAATGGTGAAACTGCTTCTTCTTCAGTTTGAAAATACTGAAATGCTGCAGAAGCATGTTCTGAGGGACCTCATTGGTCCTCCACAGCACCAAAAGCCCACTGGTTTTCTCTTTCTGCTCTTTTCAAAGCTGCCCTCCATGCTGCCTCCTTACTCTAAAGATCTTACACCTCTTTACTTCATGCAAACATCTCATCACCAGCATGATTTCCTTGTGGGAAGAGGGAGTGTGTGGGAAAATGCAGTTGACTTCAAATGCATCTTCTGAACTCTTTCCATCTTCAAATCTATACTACCATCACACCTTGCATTATTTAGCAGCCTTCCACAGGATACAGAAGACTCTCAACAAAGGCTTCCACCAGGCTTCAGTTTGTATTTGAAAGGGAGGTTCTGGTGCTGACAGCATCTGAGTCTACAGTATTCCACTTATGCATTTTAAGTATTTGTGTCCCACCATTCCCTGTACACAATGCAGTTGTAATACTCAAAATATGTCAGAAAAAAATGTAACAAAACAGAAGTCAAAAATATAATACATTCAAGTATTTATTCTTGGTATGTGCCTTGAAATTTACTTCAAATTATAAGGAGGCTATAGTAGGGTTTTCTTGGCAATATTAATTTAGAGGAACTTTGCCATTTCCTTACTCTAAGGGCAAGAGTGTGTCACTTGCCCAAGATGATGCAATAGGTTTTCCTGCCTGAGCAGGGATTCACACCCTGGTCTTCTGGAGTCCTAGTTCAAGACAAACTACATTGGCTCACTCCAGATACAGTACATAAATACTCACTGCCCCATGTGATCTGTAAGAAAACTAGGCTTTGCCTTTTGTGTGTGGGAGGAATAGGGAAGGCATATATTTATGAAATGCTACCAGTTCCTTGTACTGTACTCCTTTGATGATGTGACAGATTAGTGGAGAATAGCCGCTTTTAAGAGAATATAGATAAAAATCATTACCACATTCAAAACTACCATTCCAGAAACAAATAAGGAGAAAATCCTGTTGTTATCTACCTGAATCCTGTTGTTAAATACCTGTTGAGTCACCATTCAAGAACTGTTTCAATGGGTCTATTTTATCTGCCTATATTTTCTCTGCTTCTAGTCTTACAACTGGCCCCTAGCAGAAATAGAATACTGGCTCATTGCTAGGGATATGGAAATCTTTCAGTCTCCATTTCATCTTCATCTTTAAATCATACCTTCATTTTCTTCCCATCTTTGTTTTGGATCATGTTGTGAGATGTTGCATTTTATTCCAACACTGAGTTTTGTGCAATTGTAATGCATTTTTGCTCATTTGAACACGGATGTGCTCAGTCTACCTAATTTATGCAACTCTTTCCCACTGATAAAGCATATTTCCGTAAAATTCTTTCCCAATAACAAGGACTTCATCTGTTTGCATTTTAAAATACGCACACAGGTATATGTTCACTTTAGTTCTCTTAAACTCCCTATAATACTTGTAACTCACCAATGGCACTACCTTTCCACAGTGGCAGTCCTGTGTGGTCCTGTGAAGCAAAAGGCTATGCTGATAGCAGCAGTGTTCCTGGTAGGGTCTCTCATGTCAGACAAACTTTTTCAGAGCAGTCAACAAAATGTGCCAAACAGCTGCTGGGCAACAGCAGTAGTGGGGGTGGCACTGGCAGAGGATCTCTCAGAGAAAACAGAAGTTGCACCATACCTAACACTTCTTCATACTGCACAGAGGGAGGCACAGTATACTTTTTTGAAAGGTCCTTAATCCCCTTCCCACACACACACACACACACACACCAACTATGATGAGAAAATCCAAAATTAAACAAGAGATAGTGTCAGACGATGATACTCCCAAGTCTGATGGCACTCAGGGTGCTCAACAATGGCACCTTTTCATCCTGGAGAGAAGTGACCAGTGGGGTCCCACAGGGCTCTGTCCTGGGCCCAGTACTGTTCAACATCTTTATCAATGACTTGGAGGAAAAAATTGGGGGAATACTTATCAAATTTGCAGATGACACCAAATTAGGAGGAATTGCTAATACTCCAGAGGACAGGATCAACATTCAAAATGACCTGAATAGACTAGAAAGCTGGGCCACAGCAAACAGAATGAACTTCAACAGGGAGAAATGTAAGGTACTGCACTTAGGGCGAAAAAATGAAATGCACAGATATATGATGGGGGACACCTGGCTAAAGGAGACAACATGTCAAAGGGATCTAGGAGTCCAAGTAGACCACAAGTTGAACATGAGTCAACAGTGCGATGCGGCAGCTAACAAGGCCAATGCGATTTTAGGCTGCATCAATAGAAGTATCGTATCTAGATCAAGGGAAGTAATAGTGCCACTATATTCTGCTCTGGTCAGGCCCCACCTGGAATATTGTGTCCAGTTCTGGGCGCCACAATTCAAAAAGGACACTGAGAAACTGGAGCGTGTCCAAAGGAGGGCGACTAAAATGGTGAAAGGTCTAGAAACCATGCCCTATGAGGAACGACTTAGGGAGCTGGGGATGTTTAGCCTGGAGAAAAGAAGGTTAAGAGGTGATATGATAGCCCTGTTCAAATATTTGAAGGGATGTCATATTGAGGAGGGAGCAAGCTTGTTTTCTGCTGCTCCAGAGACTAGGACCCGAAGCAATGGATGCAAACTGCAGGAAAAGAGATTCCACCTCAATATTAGGAGGAACTTCCTGACAGTAAGGGCTGTTCGACAGTGGAACAAACTCCCTCGGAGTGTAGTGGAGTCTCCTTCCTTGGAGGTCTTCAAGCAGAGGCTGGATGGCCATCTGTCGGGGATGCTTTGATTTCCTGCATGGCAGGGGGTTGGACTGGATGGCCCCTGTGGTCTCTTCCAACTCTATGATTCTATGATTCTATGATTCTATGATTCTACTGGGGTAAAGCAGAGGACAACTACAAGTACTGTTGTGGCTAATGAGGCAACTGGATTCAAGCCAAAAGGACGTTCAGCTGTTGAAGTGCTCAGAGGAGAAAAGAAAGTCTGAAGATGCACAACACATGTATGGTAACATGGAATGTGAGAAGCATGAAATCAGTGGAAGCTAAACATAGTAAAACAAGAAATGGAATGTATAAACATTGCAGTGCTTGGGATGAGTGAATTAAAATGGACAGGAATGGGACATTTTGAGTAAGATAATTACACAGAGTTTTATTCAGGAAATGAATAAGAAGAAATGCTTCGGCTAGTAAAATAAATGTTAACTTAACTTGAATAAAGCATTAATAGTGAGTGGAAATGTAGCAAAAGCAATCAAAAAATATAAATCCTGACTAAATTAAGAATCCATGGAAAACCCATCAATATAACCATAATCCAAGTTTATGATCTAACTACAAAGGCAGAAGGAGAAGAAATTGACAGAATCTGTGCTGGAGTCCAGGAAGAAACTAATCGCATACCAAAACAGGACTTCTTGTAAATCAAAGGTGATTGACATGGAAAAATAGGAAACAGAGCAGAATCAAAGATTTTAGGAAAATTTAACCTAGGACCAAGAAATGAAACAGGAGAGTGACTGAGTGAATTTTGCAAGGCCAACAATTTGGTCATCACAAGCATATTTTTAAAGCAACTAAAGATATATGTGGACATCAGCTGGTGGCCAGTATAAAAGTTAAATAGACTACATAACTGGAAGCATAAGATCAGAGGTAGGCAACCTTTTTGAGCCGGGGGCCAGGTTGCTGTCCCTCAGACAACTGGGGGGCCGAAGCCAAAAAAATAAATAATTAAATAATTTTTTAAAAAATTAAATATATAAATAAACCAGGACAAACGTAGGACAAAATTTTCAAATGGAAGACACTTTAAAAAAAATGGAGGACACGCGAAAAAATTTGCTGATTTTTTAAAAAATGTTAATATAAATGCATGTTTCTGAGGCTTCTATAGACAATTGCCCCCCCAAAGGACCCGGCAGCAATCGGTGGCAGGACCAGGCTGGGGCCGGTCCCAAGGCCTCGCCGGGCCGCATCCGGCCCGCGGGCCGCAGGTTGCCTACCCCTGCATAAGATAAAGAAGCACTATTCTCTCTGCAAAAAGAAGAACAGGAGCAGGCTATGGCACAAAGATTAGAGTAAAGCTAAAGAACACTAAAGCCGTATTCAGACTGGCCTAAAAGGCCAGCCTGTGGGCGGAGTCGGGGTGCAGTGTCTTGATGATGCACGCCTTGACTCCGCTGCCAGGGCACCATGATGCCACATGCTGCTCCAGATGCTGCGCGGCATCATGGTGTGTCTCTGGTGCTGAGTCCATTTGACACAGCGCTGAAGGGGCACCATACATCCGCGCCGCCTTGGCTTTGGCACCCTTTGGAGGGCCCAAAAAGGAGCTGCTTTTTGCGGCTCCTTTTTGCACCCTCCAAAGGCTGGATCAAGACCACGGTGTGAGGTTGCCATGGCCCCGAACTGTCCAGGAAAGGGGTGGCATCTCACTGCCCCTTAGGAGCAGTCTGTAGTGCCTCTAAACCTATTAAAATGTCAAAATACAACTTGAAGAACATCGCCAACGAATGTAAAGATTATGTAAAAAATAGGTTTGCACTATTAAGCCTAATTGACCAGGAACCAAAAGAATTTTAGACTAAAGTCAGGGACATTACTAGGGAGGAATGCAAAAAGACACTGTCTGCAGCAAATAAGAAAGAGAAGCTTCAGCGGATAACAGATGAAACAGTTAATGTGAATTGTGAATTGAACTATTCAGTGACTTTTGTGCAGGGACAAGCAGAACTCCTATAATAATCAACACAGAGAAATAGAAGATGACAACAAAAAAGAAGATCAAGGGACCTCTTCATTAATATCCAAGAAATCAAAGGGAAATTTAAACCAAGAGTGAGGATGCTATATAGCGAGTAGGGGAACACATTACATGAACAAGTACAAATAAAAAGCTGATAAAAACAATATACAAAAGAATTATATAAAAAAGATGAAAAGATGGCAGATTCATTCAAGGAAGAACCATTTGAAAATGAACCTACAAATTTAGAAAATGAAGTAGAAGCTTCAATTGGGAGCATTTGGGAGAAATAAATCACCAGGAACAGATGGTAAACCAATAGAGCTGCTTGAAGTTATGAGACAAAATCTACTCTTGTTCAAACTAAAATCTGGCAATACATATGGAAAACAAACCAATGGCTCAGAGATAGGAAATATTTAATATACATTCATATCCCCAAGAAGGAGTACATCAGGGATTGCAGTAACCAGAGGACCACTGCATTAATTTCCCATGCAAACAAAGTGATGCTCAAAATTCTATAACAAAGACTTTTACCTTATATGAAGAGAGAAATGCCACATATCCAAGTTCAGTTCAGAAAGCATAAAGCATTAAAGATCATATTTCAAATGTATGTTGGATAATGGAGTGCATCAAAGAATTTCAAAAGAAAATCAGCCTGTACTTTATAGATTATAGCAAAACCTTTGATTGTGTAAATCCATAAAAATCTATGGTTTGCCCTTAAAGAAATGGATGTGCTACAACATTTGATTGTCCTGATGTGTAACATGTATTTATGACAAGAGGCTGTCGTCAGGACACAATACAGAAAAACAGAATGGTTTCCAGTTGGCAAGGGGTCCAGGCAAGGCTGTTTTTTATCACCCTGTTTAATTTGTATGCCAAAACAAATATGCATAAAACAGGATTAGACTTGGATGAAGGAGGCGTGAAAATTGGATGAAAGAACACCAATAATTTAAGATATGCAAATGACACCACACTACTAGTAGAAAATAGGAAAGACTTGAAGCAATTATGAAGAAAATCAAGGAAGAAAGTGCAAAGGCAGGTTTACAACATTAAGAAAGCAAACATAATGACCTCAGATGATTTACCTAACTTTAAAGTAGATGATGAAGACATTGAAATAGTTAAAGATTGTCCACATCTTGGCTCTGCCATTAACCAGATTGAAGATTGCAGTCCAGAAAGAAGAAGAAGCCTTGGACCTGGAAGGACAGCTATGAAGGAACTGGGCAAGACCTTGAAGTACAAAGTTAGGATGGTTCATGCCTTCATATTTCCAATTTCAATGTGTGGTTGTAAAAATTGAACATTGAAAAAAGATGACAGGAAAAAAAATCAAATCATTTGAAATGGAGAAGAGTTCTACAGTTACCATGAATTGCTAAAAAAGAAATAAACGGGTGCTAGAGTATTTGGCTCTCTAGAAGCCAAGATAACTAAACTGAGACTGTTGTATTTTGGCTATATTATGAGCAGATATGATGCATAAAAAGGACAATGATATTTGGTAAAGTAGAAGGCAGTAGGAAAAAACAAAGACCATATTATAGATGGTTAGACTCAATCAAGGAAGCCATGCCCTTGAGTCTGCAAGACCTGATCAGACCTGTGATGTGGAGGTCTCTCATTCTTGTTGACAGCAGTTAACAACAACAACAAAACTCAATGCAAGGTGCACATTTTCTCACAAAAATTCTTCAGAGGTGCAAAAATACTACTATTGAGTCCAACAAAATTTGTTTCTTGAATCCAGCTGGACTCTAATGTGACTTTCACAGGGTAGAGAGCAAGTAAAACTGCCTTACTGCAGCCAGTCTCTAGACATTCTGGACTAGTTTGGTTTCTGTAATCCCTCACCATTAGTCATGCTGATTAGGAATGACGGGAGGTGATGTCTGAAACATTTGGAGTTGGAGGATATTGATATAATGTACATATTGTTTGTATAATAAGACATATAATATCGGGAAGTGAGATTTGGCAGCTCCATTTGCAACATAATGGCATCTCTATGCTTGGACAGATGCCTTTCATTGAAAAAGAACAAAATTGATTTTTAAATTTTCCACACTACCGAACGTTATTGATATATTTCTGATATAATGTAAATGTTCTACCTTCAACCTGGATTCTTCAGGAAAGGGTCTGGTTTTACTATTACACAAAGGAAAGAAGCTATCTGAAGCAGTTGGCTGTTAGTATCTGAAATGCTGCAAACGTATATTGCTTAGAATATGACTATTGCATTTTCACTCCCAGAGAGAGCTTGTGCCTCACACACTAAAATCATTAGGCTAGCTACAGGCATTATGCTCCTTGACCACTGCTACACTCTGTCAGGCACTGTCTTGAATTAGCCTATCCAGAAGTAACAGTAATACTGTATTGCAGGAACAGCTACTACAGGATACTATTTTTCTGTCTCACTTGATTAACACAGCTTTCTGAAGGGGGAGGTTTTTACTGTTCAGTCTCTCTGCTTTATTCACATAATTTTACTGGGGTCCAGATACCATGAGGGAAGAAACATCAATATTTAAGATGTGCAGATTGCACCATATTACTAACAGAAAATAACAAAGACCTGGGAAGACTATTGATCAGAGTTAAGGAAAAAAACTTGTCAAAGCAGGGTTACAGCAGAATATAAAGAAAACAAAAATAATGACCACAGCTGTTTTAGATAACTCTAAAGTGGATGGTGAAGACATCAAAATAGTTTAAAAATTTCAGTACCTTGGCTCATCATAAATCAAACTGGAGACTGTAGTGAAGAAAACAGAAAACTAGGACTTGAAAGGGCAGCTATGACAAAAGTAGATAATATCCTCAAATGTAAAGGGACATCATTAAATAGCAAAGTCAAAATGATCCAGGCAACAATATTTCTGATTTCCATGTAAGGCTGTAAAAGCTGGACAGTGGAGAAAGCCAACAGGACGAGAACCAAATTATCTGTAATGTGGTACTGCAAACCAGCTCTACAGATTCTATGGAGTGCTAAAAAAGCAAATGAAATGGACTTAGAACAAATCAAACCTGAACCTTCACTACAGGCAAAGGTAGCAAAATTGATGCTTTTGTACTTTGGACATGTCATGAGATGAATGATTCATTTGAAAAAGCAACCATGCTGGGAAAAGTAGAAGGCAGTAGGAAATGAGGAAGACCACATTACTCAAGGAAGCTATGACACTGAGTTTGCAAGACCTGCAAAACGTCATGGATAATAGGGACCCGAAATGCATGAACCAAAAGAAGTGGCTTCTGGCTGCTCTGGTGGCATGGTGTTCAGATGACACCCCCCCCCCCCCAAAAAAAAGCAGCTGGAAGATGCTCAGATGCCACAATTTGGTCCTTTGGAATGGATCAAAAAGGAGCGGAATAATCGTGTTCCTGGAGGCAACCAGCTTGGGACCATGACGGCAGCCCACTTTGGAAGTGGGCCATACAGTCACTGCGGTTCCAGCATAATTGTAATTGGCCATCTACTTCCCCCCAGGGTGACTTGGAGGTCCAGTGGGGTGCCACAGGGTTTTGTCCTGGGCCCAGTGCTATTCAACATCTTTATCAATGATTTGGATGACAGAATTGGGGGCATAGTCATCAAATTTGCAGATGACACCAAATTAGGAGGAGTAGCTAATACCCCAGAGGACAGGATCAAAATTCAAAATGATATGAATAGACTAGAAAGCTAGACCAAAGCTAACAAAATGAAATTCAACATGGAGAAATGTAAGGTACAGCACTTAGATAGAAAAAAATGAAATGCACAGATATAGGATGGGGGACACCTGGCTGAACGAGACTATGCGTGAAAGGGATCTAGGAGTCCAAGTAGACTACAAGTTGAACATGAGTCAACAGTGCGGCAGCTAAAATGGCCAATATGATTCTATGCTGCATCAACAGAAGTATAGTGTCAGGCCCCACCTGGAATACTGTGTCCAGTTCTGGGCAGCACAATTCAAAAAGGATCTTGAGAAAGTGGAGCGTGTCCAAAGGAGGGTAACTAAAATGGTGAAGGGTCTAGAAACTATGCCGTATGAGGAATGACTTAGGGAGCTGGGGATTTTTAGCCTGGAAAAGAGAAGGTTAAGAGGTGATATGATAGCCCTGTTTAAATATTAGAAGGAATGTCATATTGAGGCAGGAGCAAGCTTTTTTCCTGCTGCTTCAGAGACTAGAACAAGGAACAATGGATGCAAGTGAGATTCCACCTCAACATTAGGAGGAATTTCCTAATAGTAAGGGCTGTTCAACAGTGGAATGTACTCCCTCAGAGAATGGTGGAGTCTCCCTCCTTGAAGGTCTTTAAACAGAGGCTGGATGGCCATCTGTCGGGGATGCTTTGATTTAGAATTCCTGTATGGCAGGGGGTTGGACTGGATGGCCCTTGTGGTCTCTTCCAACTCAATGATACTATGATTCTATGAAAGGAAAAAATCATTCTTCCAGCTTTTGGTTATATATAACATTGTGGACTGTTCTGCAGCAAAACGGGTGGAGAAAACTGCACTAATTTAAGTAGCAACAGTGAATGGGAGGCAACCAGAGCCTAATTCCTGTGTGTTCTTTGCTTTTCTTATGCTTTCCCTTGTTCTGACTTTTTCATGGACAGAAGCCCAGGGTACTTCTCATTCCACTTTGCTCTGCTGGCTATAGCAATTCTTCTATGCCTGCAGTACAAGCAAAGAGAAACAACAGAGTATGCTCCAAAGTATCCTGCTGCTATTAAGAGCTTGTGCTTGATTTAAAAAGCTCAGTCATGAAGTGGCTGAGCAAAAAATGGAGAGTGGAGCATAAGCTTGTCTGGCAGATTAGCCACTCTTAAAAAGAGACTTGGGCAAACAAATAGCTGTCCCGTCAAAAATATAAAAATTATGAACACTACAGTACATGATTTTCTTCAAGGCAGTAAAACTCAAATTCTGTTGCGCTAATGATTATTAATATGGTCTGTTTGTTCTTTGCTAACATTCCCAGTTCCTGGCATTTACAGCCACCAACTGGGCACAGAGATGAAGCCTCTTTGTAGCTTCTAATGTGATGACTAGCACTGCTGAAAGGTGCTTTTCAACTGAGATGTTTAGACTGAAACCAAAGTGGACTGTCTCTTCATTGTGTATGGGAAACGCTGAAACCTCTTCAATCTGGTGCTGGCCTCCTTTTGTTACTTTCTGATGTGGTGTTTGGAGATGCTTGAAAATGTTCTAGAGATCAGCAATGAACAACCATAGGTATTCTTCAGAAATATTTACATATGGTCTAAAAGTGTGTGTGTGTGTGTGTGTGTGTGTGTGTGTGTGTGTGTGTGTTCGTGTGTGTTCCTGGTATAAACTGTGTTGAGTTGTGTGGTATTAAGTTGTGTTGGCACCCTCTTTACCGTCTCTCTCTTTCTCTCCCTCACACACACACACACACACACACACACACACACATTCTCTCTCATGTTCAGCCCATAAATGTGTGCTTCACAGAGAAACAAAACATAGACATTTACTGTTATTTAAAACTATAATCAAATGCTTGCTCACTGTTGTGTGCGATTATGTGACTTCCTGCACATTTTATGGTAGTTTTTCACATTTTGGATTTTTTTAAATTATTTTTTTGGCAAAATTTCAGCATTCCCTTTTTTTAAACAACAACGACAGCAACTTTTAGTTATTTATTTCAAGGATTTAAATCCCGCCTTTCTCCCATAATGGGATTCAAGGAGGGTAACAATAATTTAAAAAGACAGAACTAAAACATTGATTACAAAAGTTAAATAATAATTAAATATCATCAACACTGAAACCTAAGTTCAAAACAGCATAGTTAAAACCAGTAAAAACCATTAAAACATCAAGACAGCACACCCATACTACACAAGTAAAATTCACCCACCAAATGCCTGCCTAAATAAAAATGTCTTCAGCTGCTGGCGATAAGAGAGCAGGGAGATGGCTGACCTCCCTGTTATGTGCAAAAAAATGTATGTTATGTGCCACAAAATATTCAAAGACATTCTCACACACACACACACACACACACACAATATTCAGGATTTAGAATGTCCGGGAATGCTACCAGCATGCACACACACTCGCTGATAAGAATGGCTCAGCAAATGAAACAAGGCTGGGCAGCCAGCAGCCAGTTTATAAATACCAGCCCTGTCCTCTGTTCGAATAGGATGAGCCACCAGCCAGTCGAGAGTCAGGATTCCAGAAGCCAAAATATCAGTTCAGTCCGATGTCGAGGATGCCAGAGGGTTTGGTTGCCGAGTCTGTTCCGAGGCCTTAGGTTCAAGAGCAGTTAAAGGTCTAGAGAGCCAAGAGTCCAGGAAAGCCAGAGCCAGCAGCATTCACTAAATGGAAAGCGGAATAATCTCTGACAAAAGGAGTCAGCGTTTCACATCTGTCTTAAATCACAGAGCCGCTCCCTTATCTCAGCTGTTGAGTGATTAATGCACACTTCTCAGCTATCCTTCTCAACCTTCACAGGCCTTCCCTTTCTGCCTTCCTTTGGCTGAAGTTGGGAACTTCAATGCCTGTCTGTTGCTCTACATCTCCCAGGTCTGGCACTCTGCTGAAACAAGGCTAGGCTGCTGATCCAGTGTGTCCCTTGAAGGAGACTCAACAGCCCCAGGATATGGTAGGAGCCAACTAGGAGCTGGCAAAGCAGGGTTGGGTTCTAGCACTCTCTCAGGTTCCTCCTCGTCATCCTCCAAGTGCTCCTCATTGTTAGTCATGACAGAGATAAAAGGAAGCTGCATTTTTTACCCTCACATGCGGCAAATAATCCCACAGCAGCTTCTTTATCTTCTCTGGGCCTGTACGCATGGGCCAAAAGGCTCATGCTCTCCCCTCCCCACAGCCTCATATTGTCATATCTGAATGATGCAGCCCATTAATCTCAGGCTGGGATTGGCCAGTCCAGATGCTAATCGAATCCTGACTGATCCTGGCCCAAAGGCACCTTAATCCAGTCCAAAAAGACTGGCTATTTGCTGTGGAGTTTCCAGGAAACTCCATGACGGCATCTAGCAGAACAGACAGCCCCATGTGCCCCTTACCTTCCATAATATATTTAAATTATAAAACTAAACCAAAGTTTAAACTCCCCATAAACACGTTCTCTTCTTCTCTCATGCTGCCACAAGGATACCAGAAACTTCCATGTCAAGTTAAAGTACATTTAAAAATTGTGTTTAAACTTTAACCAGAAGAAAGAATCATCCAGCCTATGAGTTGAATGATCCTCATCCAAGGAGTGACTTATTTTCCTCTTTGTCTGTGGAAAGAAAAATATGTAAAACCCAAGAATGGTTTGTACTGAAATAAATTCTTGTCTGCAGTTCTAAAGATTTTGCATGGAACAGCAATTCTGCTTTATAGATTAGGACATCTTTGCAGAGAACGGTTTTGTGGACTGGGAGGTATGGTTTGCAGACTGCGGAGGTTTATCATAAGTCACTCTAATCTTCAGACTGGGAGGTTTGGCATGCCTGAAAACTGCAGCTCCAGGGCATATTATTAAGCTTTACACTTGACCTTGCCCACTTCATTTTGACCTTTTTAGCCTCACCTGCTGCACTTAGACCCAACCACTGTTGGAATGATGCCCTGGAAATCTTTCTGAATTTGGAATTCATCCCTTGGCCAAAAAGTTATTATTAGCCATAAAGTAGTTAATATTAAGAGGAGATCATCAAAACAGGATGGCTTCATACACTTTTGAAAGACCGGCTTGTGTCCACTGTGAATAACTAGTTTGTCCTAGCTGAAATGACAAATCGGGGCAGTTAATCTACATGTGAATTACAAGCTTCCCAATTCCTCCTCAAAGTTGTACCAGGGCAGAAGAGGGAGAGCTGTCTAGTGTTGCCTAGAAACAGTACACATTTCTCTGCACCAGTAATGGTGAAAGTTTATCTACAGAGGCTATATGCAACCCCAACACTTTTTGTGTGTGTGCTTCCTAAGTCTCCTGACAATCCAAGATCCCTGCAACACCCTCATTTTTTCCCTCATTTTTCTGGCATGAAAAACAAAAATCTACCAAAACATGGTAGTTAATAATAATAATAATAATAATAATAATAATATTTATTTGTATCTCGCCTCTCCCTTTATTGGATTGAGGCAGGTAACAGCAAACATAAGAACAATAAAAATAAAACACAACAAACCACAAGTAAAAACATAGCACAACGCAGTTATTTTTTCTGCACACCCCATTCAGTGGTCTTTACCTTCCCCCCAAACCTGAAAATCAGACGAAAATAAAGAAGTGCAAATTAGAAGTCTATTTTGGGGTGTATAGCCACCAATTGCAATGGTGCAGCTAAACAGGGAGTGGAAGTAAAAACTGGCCCTTGTCACAGTTGCCCACATCTGCTCAACACTTGCACTGGAGTCACTGTAGAAAAGACGCCTGTCAGAGTCAGTAACAAGAAATGTGTGCCAGCTTCCTCTGAATATTTACCTCTCAAGATAAATGAAATCAAAACTTATACATTCTGCAAAACAACCATCCAAAGACAAACTTCTTCACACTACTAAAATAGACCAAAAGCACTTGGGAGCCAGAAATGATACCTTTGCTTTCCCTGCCCCTTCCTATGTAGCTGCTACAACAAAGTTATGCGAATAAAATTCTGTTTATTTTGCAATTCCAGCTTTAAAGAGAAAAAGACCCTCAGACATTACTATTCCTAACTGGATTTATCTAAATTTTTATAGTCAATTGTGAATTCAAACCTAGCGTATTAGTTGTTCAAGCTTTAATCTAAGCAGAGTCAATAAACACTTTCAACTATACATACAACCAAGAGAAATACAAACAACTTGGAAAGTGTAGCAGATAATCAAAAGAATTTAGTTTGTTCTTAAAGCTTTTGAACCAAATCCTCAGAGAGCAGAAGAACCTGCAGTTCCCATCGACTTCAGATGCAATATAAGTGGAAGCTGAACAGGCAAGCTGAGCAAAATCCCCCCTTCAAAACCACAAGATTTACTTAGAAAAACAGTTGTGTTGGCACCCTTTTGTCAACACTGCCAGCTAAGCAACTTCAGCATAAGATTTTATCATTTGTTAGTCAATCTTTATTATTGCACATTAATTTATTTGAAGGAACCCACATTTATTCTAACAATGATTCTCATGATCTCGGAAAAGCTTTTTTGAAATGATCTGTGAGGGATAAAAGAGCACATGCATTGGCTGGACCATATACTGTACATATGATGTACATATGTAAAATATTATATTTATACCATGTATATCACGTGTGTAAGTTAGGGCCAATGCATGCACTCTTTTGGTCTTTATAGATGGCTCCAAAGACATTTCAAATTGTCTTTCTCTGCATCACTACCATACTGTCTTGCACATTTTCCGTGAAGCAGTAGTTCTGTCAGCATTTGAGAAAACTACTGAAAGAAGTGCAGCCCAGTTCAAAGTGTCAAATGTCACAGTACTTCTCTCCAGTGAATCTTAGTAAATTACACCAATTATTGACTGAATAGTTGTGATTAAAAAGGCCAAGAATTCATGGAACCAGCATTCTATTTATGCACCTCTGATTCCTATTAAACTAAGCTAATGATTTGAGAGAGATCTGTCTGCCTTTGCATGATGTTTTATAAAAGCACAATGTCTAGTGCTCAGTACAGTATCAATAAATTATTACTTTGCCAAAAAACAGAGGTAACACACTGGACTTACCAAGAACATTAATACTTTAAAAAGAAATCTAGCATATTGGTAGAAACCCAGGTCATAATTCCGTTGGGTGAAATGCTGGTTGTGTATCATGGCACTTGGTGTAAGCTGGAGCACATTCATATATAGGAACCCACTTTCATTCCATAATGGTTTAGTCTCCCAATCTCATCATACTATATTATGACCATTTAACAAAGATGATGATGAGGATGAGGATGCAGAATGCCCTTTCCACTAAATGGTGGAACATTAAATATATACAAAGACAGAGACAATAAAACATGGAACTATAAATATACATAAAATCCCCAACGGATGAGCCACTATCCATCTCACAAACCTCAGGCACAACTCCATAGCAAATCAAAGAGGAAGAGAAAGGGTTACAAAGTATCCAAAAGAGCACATCCTACATTTATATAATGGTGCCTTATTCTATCCCTATTTGCATCACAGGCTTTTCAAAACATTCTCCAAACATTTAAAGTTGATTCAGTGAGGCTGTCAATGTTTGGAAAAGCCTGTGAAAGCATTAGGCATAGTTTAATTGGAAGGTTTCTGAGACAGATGGACATCTGTATGACTTCACACACACACACAAAGAATATCAGTATGCCTCCTGATCTGAAAGTGCTCATATGAAATCACTGGGGGGGAAATCAATCAAAAATAATAATGAGACCTAAGACTATAACAAGTAAATTTTGCAGAAGGTAGATAGTGAGAGAGAGGGAGGAATTATCATTTAATTGGAGAAGTGTATAACTAAAGCTAAAACAAGCATAACTTAAAGCAGAGGTGGGCAGAAAACTGAGATGCAAATAATATTTGAAAGTATTCAAGAAAATGATCAAAAATGTTTCTTAAGATCTTCAAACTTTGGGATATATTCTGTACAAAATTTACACATGGCTGTTTTTGAACAAAAAACAGCATCTTCTGTGCGAAAATATTTTATAAGCAGAAAACATGCCTTTTTACACAATACATCTACAATAAATAATATTTCTACACATAAAATGCTGTTTTATCTGCAAAGAAGTATGAATTTTCCACAGAATAAGTTCCAAGCTGTGGTTTTCAAACACACTGTCACAACAGGAGGAAAGCTGGAATAACCCTAGATCTATAAGTGATTTCCAGTCGTTCAGAAAGCATATTTGACTCCCAACTGAACTCCCCATCATTTAGCTGAACGTATTTTTGCCCTCCCTGCCTACTGGCTGGAGAGTGGTGCCAGTCAAGACCATATGACACCATCACTGGCCTGTTCAGCATAGTCTCAAGGCTGAAGCACATGGTCCAGATGCAGCGGCCACTCCAGCCGCAATTGGGCCAGGACTATGGCAACTGCATGGCCTGCTTCTCAAGTGGGCCCTGACACAGTCCCAAGCCAACCACAAATAGGAGTAGATTATATCCACTCCTTTTTGGGGCAGCTTTCCCCCCGTTAGCATGGCCTCAGAGCAGCTTCCAGCCACTTTGAGGGCATATATTCTTGAGCTGTATTCTGAAAAGTAATATTTCTAATCTCTGCCTAACAGTATGCCTAATTTATGTTCAATTAAGAATACAGCCTCTTGCATGATAGAATATTTTTCCAAAGGCAGCAGAAACAGATGTGGTACTTACTGAGCAGCTTTTATCCGCATTCCTTTTCCAGTGCTTTTTTTCATGTTTTTTTGCTGCAGTTGAATTCAAAGATGCATGAGTTTGTTTGCGGGGGTTTAAAGCGAGGATATTCTGCAGACAAAGAAAAACATATTTTCTTTTTTTAAAAAAAGGCCAAAGTTCAGACTCAAACAACTGAATATTCTTACTTACAAAACTATTAAAGCATATCTTCCTAATATAATTTATTAAATACTACAAAAGTGACTACAAAAGGGATGTGTGAACCAATTATATACATGCATACATACATACATACTTTTAAAAAAACATATTAAAGGCAACCTACCAGCCAACCTGCCCAGTTTTTTTTTCTATAGGTTCTATGAATCTGGATTCCTCAATATTCAGATTAGAGATTACAGTTTTTGTAAATAAACACATACATAAAATTATGTGTTGCCTGGATATTA
>NC_056525.1:107450646-107529099 GCF_019175285.1 Sceloporus undulatus | reverse complement strand
TTGTTCTGCAACTATTTCCATTTCAGATGTTCTCTTATAATTTAAATGAGATTTACTTATTTACTTACCTACTTATTGACAGCAGTAAGAAGCAAATTTCTATGATGTGTGTGTGTGTGTGTGTGTGTGTGTGTATGAGTGTAATAGACATTTGCTTCTTACTGCTGTAAATTCGGTGTTACAAACAAGTACGTATTACTTTCTACATCACAGGATGAATCTGCCCAGTTGTCAATACATTTCCATACAACTTCTCCTGCCTCTTAAAATAGGCATCTTCCTATCTGGTCTTGTTTTATTCCTAACACATCTGGAATGCCCCAAGATGAGGGAGACCATCTTCAAATCAATCTCTTAGAAAAGAAGTCAAGGTAGTGCATTGCAGCAAACACAAGAAATCTTACATACTTCTTTTGTTAGGCTTCATGGTGCCATGGGAGCCTTGTTGTCTCTATAGCAGTTTTAAAAATAAGAAGTAATTCTAAACACTGAATAGAATGTAGATGACATTCAGAACTGACACCCTGCTGTGAGGTTCTGATGTTAAATGGAGCAGTGCAGTTGTCTCCACATCCATGGATGCCCCCGTGTTATTGCCATTAACAATGACATGTAGTTATTTATATATTTAACACAGTTATTCACACACTGTTTTTCAATAGAGTAGCTAGATGCAAAAGGTGAAAGGGATCTTGCACATATAATAGTTATGCAAGTAAAAGGATGTTCAGCAGGTCTAGCATGAGAATCTCTCTCTCTCTCTCTCTCTCTCTCTCTCTCTCTCTCTCTGTGTGTGTGTGTGTGTGTGTGTGTACATGCCTGCCTTCAAGTCATCTGCCAATTTATGGCAAGCCCATGAAAATAAACCCAGTGAAATCCCCTCTTCTACACAACAAGAGCCTTGTCCATTTTGCAGCTACATTATTCTTCATATATAGCTTTCCAAGAAGATGCTGATAATAATAATAATAATAATAATAATAATAATAATACATAAGTAAAATCCCCCCCCAAAGAAACAAAAAAACACCAGAGAAAATTCTGGTGTAAAACCTCATAACCAAATAGCACCCTAAAACTCATTGGCAAATGAAAAGTTTATCACTTGATGCCTACAATAAAATAAAGACATAAATCCAGCTCTTAGTCTCAGCAAAAGCAGATCCACTCAATCAATGGTACTTAGGTTAAAGACAATGTATTACTGTATTCTGCTATTGATATCTCTGTCTGTTCTCTAGTTTGAAATGGTGATTAGATTAGACCAAAGATGGCATCAAGTGAAATTTGCTAAGGACAAAATTCCATAAATGAGATGCCAAAACTGAAAAGTCCATGTTTACTGAGATCTGCCATAGTTAACCTGTTCCTCTTGTTCAGAATCACTATCCATTGAGAGGATAGTGGAGCTGACTATGTACTTGCAAAGGTAAAGCATAATTCCTGACAGGCCTGATTTGGCACATCACATTCTTCCTAGTGTTGGCATCGTTCTTCTAATAATCTTCTTCCTCATTATATCCATCTCCTCTCCTGCTGTTCCAGTAGAGTCTGTTCTGCTCTAATGGAAAACTCTTCATCTTCCCTAGAGAGTTGTCCTGTACATACTGTACCTTCTCCCTTGAGAAAGAAGCAATCAGTTTATACTTCTTCCAAGGATAGCTTCCTACATCCTCAGGAAGAAAAACAGATGTGACACAGATGTTCTACATCACCCATACCAGCTTTGCCAGTGTCCCTATATCTTTGTCTTTGGCATTCCCCTAAAACTTCCATGTAAAATACCCATTTAACCCAGCTGTTCCTGATTTCCTGCTCACATGTTCAAAGGGACTGTGGCAGCAGTTTGACAGAGGTATTGCATATCCTTCAACATTTCACGGGGGGGTGGGGGGATAGGACATGGCTAGAGAAATGGGATGACAGGACTGGCTGTGCCAGACTGGGCTCTATGCTACTGGCTGTTAGCTCTGTCTCTAGCAAGTCAGTGACTCACAGCCTTTCAACATTCACTGTCGCAGCAATAGGTCTTCCCCTTCAGAAGACGTGTCCAACCAGAGCACAGGCCTAAAAGACACTAAAATGAACAAACTTTCAAACAGCTCAGCTATATGAACAGTCCTAATTCAAAAGCACAGGTTCACCTTGTGTATTTATTTAATCAAGAGGCAATACAACATCTTTAATGTTTTCCCCCCTTATATGAAAAAAATATATATTTGGAAATGGAGAACTAGCACCCACAGATAGAATGGATTGGGCTAAAAACTCTTTCTCTGAGATGATTTTCTTCTTGTGAGGAAAATATTAAAGGCATTTGCATGCACATGTAAACACTCCTGCATACACTCATTCCACCACTGTAGAATATTCACAGTACTTTGTGGCTAGACCAGGCCCCAGTCACTCCCTGGACTTATGTGTAAATATCCTGATCATATCAGCATGTATCTATAAAGTTAAACAACAACATGTATGAGAGATGTCCCTTATATGCCTGGCAGCTATCCCTTATTAGAAGATATGTACTTAAGGCAAGAGGAGAAACAGAATGGTTCCCAGTTGGCAAGGGGGTTAGGAAAGGCTTCATTCTATCACTTTACTTACTCAACTTGTACAAAGAAAATATCATATGAAGAGGAGGTTTTGACTTAGAAGGAGGAGGAGTGATGATAGGAGGAAGGAAAACCAGCAATCTAAGATATGCAGATGACACAATACTACGAAAACATCATAGACTTGGAATAATTACTAAGTAAAGTCAAAGAAGAAAGTGCAAAGGCAGGCTTGCTGCTGAACATAAACAAAACAAAAATAATGACCAGGAAGGATCTACATAATTTCTACCTAGACAATGAGGAAATAGAAATAGTGAAAGAGTTCTCATACCTGGGATCAACACTGACAAGAAAGGAGACTGCAGTCAAGAAACCAGAAGACAACTAGGAATGGGAAGGACAACTATGAAAGACCTAGACAAGATCCTAAAGAGTAAACCTATACAACTGAGCATAAAAAGTTAGAATCATCCAAACCATTGTATTCTTCAGACCCATGTATGGACGCGAGAGCTGTACAGTGAAGAAAGCAGATAAAAAGAAAACCAACTAATCTGAGATATAATCCTGGAGAAGAGTACTGCCAAAAAGTCAAACAAATGGGCCCTTGAATAGATCAAGTCTTAAATCTCCCTGGAAGTCAAGATGATCAAAATGAAGCTGAGATTGTCAAAATGAAGCTGTCATACTTTGGCCACATCATGAAAAGGCATGAGTCATTTGAAAATACAATAATGCTAGAAAGGTGGAAGGGAATAGAAAAAGAAGATGACGGCACACCAAATGGATAGACTCAGTTACGGCGGTCATAGGCCTGTATCTACAAGAGTTAGAGCAGGGGAGAATATGGGGAATTGAAGATATCTCATCCAGGGGTCAACTCAACAGCAGTTAAAAATAAACAACCCCTGCTTTAGGGTTGGGAAGCTTTTCCTTTTATATAGACTGAACAAGATGCAAAAAAAAAGACACAAAGAGAAATTTGTGATTCATGTAATTTATGATCATAGGTAGTATTTTGATTTTACTGAGAAACAAATGGCTAACGAAAACCAATCTTTCATTTGGTATTTAGGTAGCGCATAAACATATTAATAGATACTGTACTTCCTCATTATCAACTTTGCATGTCATGAATTTCAACTGTTCCTTATTGCTATTTTGAAACCCTAGCTACTTTAGTCTGAGATCAGAAGTAACAGCTGGTTGGAGAAAACAGATGCAGAGAAGCAGCCCTGGACACATGTGTGGGGCAAGTACAGGATGTTTACAGGCTCAGTTTTTGCCCGTTTTCTGCCCATGCTCAGCTTTAAATCCTTCCAAGCTCACTTTATGCAAATTCAGAACAATAGGAGTTAGGTTTGGGCTACAATAATGCTGAGAGTTTGGCTCTATGTCACACAAATGTATAACGTGAATTGGAGGTGCAAGCACAGAATCAAATAGTCCAGGCCCAGGCAAAACTTTTGTACAACCCACTTGGGTGGCCAGCTGCTAAAATACCAAAAAGAGTCTAGAGGCTGGTTTTACAGACTATTTGTATAGCAATTAAAATGCATAGACTCTTTTATAAATCTTTAATGTTGCATTTGCCAAATGTACTAAGCATTACAAAACACTCTGCAGCTTTTGAACTGAATATTATATTACTAATATGATACCATAACAGATGTACGCCTTTGAATATGACACCATTCGGTTTTCATGTTTTCCAAACTTGGAAGAAACCCCATGTTTACTATTCTTAAAATGCTATTAAGATGGCTCCAAATGTGAACACTTTCTGAAATGCAGCAAGTTTACAGTATATGAATAGGGGAGAAGCTGTAACTCCCCAGATGCTGCTGAACTACAATTTCCATCATCAGTGGACAGGTTGGCTGAGATGAGAGTGGGAGTGCAATAACAATGGGAGGAAATGCCCCACATTGCTTTAGAGTATTACAACCACATTCTCGAGCAAATTCCTTTACTTTAAAGGTAAGTCTTCAAAATTAATACATTGGTTGAATAAGGAAGTTTGGCTGTCAGACACAGGCTGGAGCAGATGGACAGGAAAAAGCAGCTCCATCCTCCTTTATCTGAAAGCAGGTTGAACTCCCGGTGTCCACACCACCCACATCAAAGGCAGCCCAAACACCCATGAGATGTCTGCATGGTGTGGTGTCAAGCCCTACCATGCAATTATTATTTTTTGCCACCTGCCCACTATGCATGTGCACCATCTAACAAACACACCAACAGCAACCACCAGTTACTTTCCTCTTCCTGCACAGATACCATTCCGTTAGACACACACTCATATAATCAGCCACACAGTTGCACATGCATTGCGCTACCTATACAGTGCAATGTTGTGTCCAGTGGCAAAGCGCAGTCATGGTGAACCCCCCCCCCTTTACATGCTCCCTTCAGCACCTTCACCTCATGTCCCCCTGTTGGACTGCCTGGTTTGTGTATGTAGCAATTATATCCACTGCATTATTGGCCATCACATTTTTGCTTTGCCACAACCCTGCACTAGTGCCAAGCTGTTTATATGCTGGTGAAAAGATACTCATTTTCTGCCTTGAGTTGGAGTATCCCAGCTTCTTTTTGCTCCAGTTTTTATCTCCAGAGTGCAGCTTTGTTTCGCTTTCCACCCACTTTCACCTCATGCGTTGTCTAAGTGTACCCCTTGAAAGCACTTGGAAGCAGCTTTATTTTCCCCATTTGTTTCACCCCATAATCCAACTGTGCACCTACTGTAGCACTGAACAATTTCCTCTACAAACAGTGGTATGCCTACAGCCTTCTCTAGCCTTTCCCACACAATGCAATCTAAAAATTTGTTTATTTATTTATTTAAATTCATTTATATCCCGCCTTTCCCCTCAGAGGGACCCAAGGTGACTCGCAGATAAAACCTTTAAAATTGTTGTAGAATTCAAACAATATATATATATATATACACACACACACACACACACACACACACACACACACACATATAAAATCACATAAAATACACACAATATAAAATATAATATAAAATCACATAAAATATACACAAGTTAAAAACAGACTAAAAACCCACCTGCTCCATAAAAGCACCCTGCTATGCATTATGTACAGAAAACCTGCCGGCATAAAAATGTTTTTACTTGCCGGCGAAAGCCCAGCAGGGAGGGGGCCATCCTAGCCTCTTGAGGAAGGGCATTCCAGAGGGTGAGAGCAGCCACTGAGAAGGCTTTCTCTCATGTCCTCAACAGGTGAGCCTGTGATCTTGATGGGACCGAGAGAAAGCCTACTCCTGCAATCTTAGGGCTCTTGCAGGTTCATATGGGGAGATACCATTTCTCAAATAGTCTGGACCCAAGCCTGTTCCTAAGGGCTGTAGCAGGAGTGAAAGGGGAAGATTTTGCTGGCACCACTAGATCTTGTTCATTATATTTAACTTACAAAAGCCCTGTAACTGTGCTTGTGAACCTCACGTTTGAACAGGGAGATTTGCAACTGGTTTGACACTGTCAAAGCCTATGATTTAGACTGATTTGCTTTGCACAGAAATAAAGCTACTCAAACTGATTGAGAAATATTTACTTAGATGGGGAGAGAGAAGCAAGGAATAGGGTTGCTTTTTTTCCCTCTTCCTGGCAAGGCTCCTGGATCTTTAAGAACTGCATGAGAGGAAGAAATTAAATTACTGACCCTTAAAGCAAGATTCATCCAAAAAAATCTTAATTTCTAGAGAGGGACATATGGGGGAAAGGCATTCCCAGAGCAAATGCTGTCAATACCACGCAAATTAGTAAATTAGGTTCATTTGTTGATGGCACACAACCATCAAGGATGAACATAATTATGCAATATGGTTTTTCATCATTTCATATTCTGTCACTCTGTCATTTACCAATTGACTAGCCGCTAGAGGAAATGTAAACTCACAACACCACTTTCCCAGATCATAGGAGAGGGCTTCATCCCAATCAAAATGATAAAAACAGAAGATAATTCTGATGCTTCTCAGCTTCCAGTTATCATTCAAAAATTAATAAAAAGAAGCCTATTTTCAGTGAGTGCTCTTGTCTCACTTTCTTTCCATCACTTGTTTATATACTGCTGTTGTCACTAGGAACACTAATGCAAAAGTGTTTCATTCTAAACTCAGAAGCAAGTGACTCACCATGGCAATGGCTGCACTGAGCAGCACAGTGAGATGCCTGTGCAAACAACCACCCAGCGTAAGAATGGAGGGCTAAGATTATATAAGGATATAAGGTATATAAGGATGTTCCAGGATGCCCTGAAGTCACCTGGACAGTGCAGACAGGACCTATGATTCCACTGTAAATGTCATGGCTGCATTCTATGGAATCCTAGGATTTGTAGTTTGGTGAAACACTAAAGCTCTCTGGCTGAGAAGTACTCCATAATTCCATAAGTAGTTAACTGTCATAGTAGTTAAAGCGGTATCGAAATGCTATAACTCTATCATGTGAAAGGGCCCTGATGCTACCTATTGGGAAGCAATAATTTTGTCCATGTTCTCCCTTTCCATGCAATCATGCTGGCTACATAATCACAGAGTAACAGAGATGAGCACCCCCTCATGGTCAGACACAACTTGACAACCTTGACAATGGGGAATACCTTTACCTTTTCTCTCTTTGTATAGTTCTTAATCTTTAAACTAGATGTAGACATGGCAGGGCTTCAAGTGGGGCACATGGAACACTTGGCTATCCTAGAACACATGGCTATCCTAGAGCTATAAGAGTAAACAGGTTTTAACTATGGTTTCATAAAATAGTGTCAAGAACATAGCTTCCCTGCCTTGCCCTTTTCTTTCTTATGAAAAGCGGTGCACTACTGAAAAAGTACATTTCTGACATCAAAGTTGAAGTACATGAATATTTAGCTGAGGCTAAGAAATTAGATTCTTATTCAGGACCACCTCAGTATTACACAAATTTCCCACATTCTTAACTTCTAAAACCCAAACTGTTTTCCCAATTGTGATAGTTACCTCCCTAGCTCCCACCAATAACTAATGGGGAGCCCTCTGAAAATTTTAGTCTGAATCCCCTGGTTAGTTTTTTCTTATTTCACCCCACTGTTTTGCACCAAATTGCATGAGGAGATGCTCAAACTCGGATCCCTCACTCGAGAGACTCCCACACTTTTCTTTGCCTCTGGGCCACTCACTCTGTAGGGAGACAGAAAACTCACTATTTTGAGTGTTCTCGGCAATGAAAGTATTATTAATTCCTGGTAGCATTTTATTTATAGTTTCTTAAAATGCCTCAAGTGACCACTCATTGAACCAAAAAAAAGAGAAAACTTTATTTACAAGATGGTTGATTACAGTATCTTTCTTATGTATGGTATTCAGAATTGATACAGTGTCTATTTGCTTAAACGATTACAGCTTACACTGAAGCTGTGCGACAAAAGAACGAATGGTGCACGTGCTCTGCTGCGCCACAAGCACAAGCCCCATTATATTGAAAGTGGCTAGAACACACATTTTTCAGCTTATGCCGGGTTGGGGGGGGGGGGGCAGAATGGATCCCCCTCATAAGGTAAGGGTCCACTGTACAAAGATTTACAGTATCTGTTACTATATTCTATAAATGGCCTCTAGTTACAGTTTCACATAAAACCTTTGACTAGAATCTGAGTTTTTAAACTTTGTTGCTACTTTATGACTTTCTCAGCCACACCAATTCAATTTCGGTTCGGTTCCCTATCTTTCTACACAAGCCTCACTCATCCTATTTATACCCGCTCCTGCGAGTAGCCCCCACATTTTCTTTGCTAGGCTCCCATTGACTGTTGCTAGGCTCACTCTGATTGGGTGTTGTCAACATCCCAATCTGCTTTTTCTCCACACCCATTTAAAGCAATAAAATAATACCAGCCTTAGTTGGATATAATATTTGGTCTCTGTTGCAATCTGTCTCATTGTTCTACTTTGTCTGACCAAACAAGCAAACAAACAAACAAACAAACAAACTCTCCCCTAAACTTCTGCCTCTCCTTTCTTTATTATATCTTTATGATCACTTTAAAACTTTAGATTGATCCTTTCTATATTGTAAAATGTTTTATATGGTTTTCAGTGTGTCATTGGGAAATGAAAGCCTTGCAGGGTAGAATTCCATTAAGTCATATAAGATCTTACAAAAAAATGCTTCCCTGACACTGTGACACATTTAATGTAAAGCAGCTCCAATTAAAACTTTTGAAAAGTCAAACAAAAAACCTTGAAAAGATTCACTGGCAGAAGATGATGGCCTTTTCCAGTTATCCTAACCACCTGCCTCTGGAATCAGCATCGTTTCATACATCATAATTTTCTCATTTCAAGTCCTGACTTGTTCTAGGTGCCTTTCAAAAGAAAAGGATGATTAATTAAAAAGAAAGAAAGTTATTATGTCAGAGAAGTCTATTTAAGGCCAAGCAAACTGCCCATCTGCAGCAAAGTAAAAGATGGGCAACAGAACAGCTCTGTATATGCCACAATTTTCCAGTAGCACAACAGAATGCAGTTAGTTGTAGGCAGTGGCTGCAGAACTGACTTCCTAAGAAGCTCACTTTTCATATTGCATCTTAGTACTTATAAAGCCAGCCTTAGTTGGATATGGAGCCTTAGTTGGTAAATGTATTTTTGGAAGCATGTGTAGTTGAAGATGTATGCCTGGACTGTTTTGAGGCCAGGTTTCTGTGATGACCAGGAGAGCTTTGGCACCCTTAAAGCCAGTGCACCCACTATGTCTGTTCCTGAACTTGCCCGATTTTACTACAATGACTGATGTCATCCCCTTTGGTTCCTTGTGACCTGCTCTATATGGATCTGCTTTTGATAAGTATTCATGAAACTTCAGCTGGTGTTAAGTGGGGCTGGTTACAGGGAGCATACCACTCCCTTGCTACAACAGCTTGACTGGCTGGCAGTTTATTTCCAGGCACAATTCAAAGATAGTTTAGGTCTAGGTTATATAACCGAATGAGGATGGGTCTGCACAGGGCATAAAACATGTCCTACCCCACCCACCCCATCCTCCAGGCAATCGGTTTGGACAATGCAGGATCCAATCCTCATTTCTGGTGCAAAACATCCAGATGATGTATAGCCAGTTAGCTACAAACTCATGGTATACTACCCTTAAAATGGTTTTTTTAAAGTTACATGTTGTTTCAGATCTTCCCAGAAGATACTGAGCTCTCCAAAGCAATGCTGTTTACAACATGTCCCACTGTGTCACCCACTGTGACCAGAGGCATTAGCTCCTTTTGAGATCAGACTGAGGCACCCAGATATGTGACTGATGGTGGTTGCCTTGTAGTGGCCTTGTTTTCAGCCTCAGAGACAGCAACTCTGTGATGGGTAGCACGGGGGGGACACATGGGAACAACCCGGTGTCTCTCCAGAGTGCCAGGTAACTGGCGAGTGGGGGGGGGGGGCAGCTTAAGGCCAGAATATTCTGGCCCATGTAGACACTGCCTGAGTCTCCATATATGAGTCTGCCCAAGCCCTAAGATCCTCAGGAGAGGCCCTTCTCTCAATCCCACCACCTTCACAGGAACAGTGGATTTCAGTGGTTACCACTAGCCTCTGGCACACCCTTCCAAAGAAAGCTAGAACGATCCATTCCTTACTGTCCCCTTCTGTCAAAGGCAGAGGCAGCCAAAGGCTTTTTATTCCAACAACCTTTGGGGATTTGAAGGTTTTAAAAGAAAGGGCTTTTAAGAGGATGCTGTATTATTTTTATTCCTACTGTGTTTTAAATTGCTTTTTATTATTTTAATTGCATGTTTTAAATTGCCTCCAACGTTGTTTTAATGTTGATCTTTTGCATGTTTTTAACTATATTGTAATTTGGAAACTGCTTTGAGTCTCATTTTGGGGGGAAAGGTACAATATAAATAAAGTTAATAACAATGAGACAAGTCTATGTAGTCTATTACCTGTTTCTTAGTGGCCAAGAAGATCTCTTTTTCTCAGAAGCCAAGGAAGGCACAGAGAAAATAAACCTCTCAGATTGCCAGTGTGATGGCCAGGAGGGAGCACTGAGTTCTCCCTAAGAAATCCCCAAACAATATTTTCAATTGAAAAGATAGAGTAACACGGGGGGTATGGAAACACCTATTAAATACTTTCTTCTTTTGGAATGAGGGTGGCTTTTTTAAAAAGACAACATTTCATTTGATCACAGAAAAAATTGTTCCTTGATTTTAATATTTATTTTCCTTATTTCTTTGAAAGCAGTAACAGACACTTGTTCATTACTTCCTCAAATTTGCACTGTTGCTAATGTTTTGAGAAAAAAAATTCTCCAGAACTCTTCATTAGGCTATACCAACCAAAAAAAAATTGGCCTCACTGCATTTTCCTGCTCTTCAATGAATCCACAGCAACCCCATTAACTCCACACAAAAACACAGTAATGTGACATTGGGTTTAACCAGTCATACCTTTCCTCTACGTCTTTCTCTTCCCCCCCCCCCCCATGTCACTTTTTTTGTGGCTCCTTTTTCTCTGTCCCTCTCTGATCCTCCCCTCCTCCCGATCAGGACTGTGTTGTCTTTGTTTTTTATTTCAGTAAATGGAACACATTCCCTTTCCTCCTGGCATCCCTGGGTTGGTTGCTCATTCAAAGATCTCATGTACTCTCTCTCACATCCCTCCCATACATACATTGCAGATCTCCATATGAGCAAGCAACCAAATGATGGAGGAGATTGAGGGGAGGGAATGTGTGAGATCTCTGCATGATTGAGGGGCAAAACAGACAGCAGAACTCTCCCAGTCTGCCGGGAAGTTGCATGGCCAACCGCATGCGCGGTGGATCAACGGCATTTTGGCATCACAGCGTTTACATATGCTGCACCAAAGAAATGCTGAAAAACACCACCGTGGCAGCCAATGCACCCTTTCCCCAGTTCAAAAAGGAGCGGCTTTCTGCTGCTCTTTTTTGCGCTGGGAAAAGGCTGGGTTGGGGTTGTGATATACAGTTGCAATGCTCCCAACCAGGTGAGCAGAGACGGCAGCAAGTCGCTCCTTACCCACCATCTGTTTTGCCCCTGAGTGAATGAATGGTCAGTGGAGAAGGAATAGGCTAGGTTAAATGTTCCTTAGCCTATCTCTCTAAGTAGCTGAGAAGGAATAATCCCCTCATTTCACCTTGCTCTTGGAACAACGCTTTTAGCTAAGGTTTCTGACTTAATTTCCAAACAGGAAAAAAAATGTGTTTTCTCTCTCTTTCTCTCTTTCTGTGTTTGAATGACAAGCTATGAGCAACTGTGGTGTTAGTAATAAATGTATAATGTTTAATGACATTACCAGAGACCAACACTAGGTTTCAGGTTTTGGTCCAGAAAATTCAAGGCCTGGGGTGATCCTGACCTGGCAACCTTAATGGGCAGCCTACTTTAGATTGGCTAACTGGTGTCCAAATCCTTTTATTTATTATTTCTTCCAATTATTTATTAGTCACTTTCCAGGCAAAGCCTCCACAAGCAAAAAACAGAAAGAATATCTATGCCAAAAAAAGGGGGAGGGGGGAGAACTAAACAGACAGAAGAGAAAAACTGTTTGGATTATTCAGTTCACTTAGATCTATTGCAATATGTTGTCTCTGTGACTCATAGATTACATATACTCACACAGGTTTTATAAAGTAGCCACAAAATGCCCATTTATCAAATTAAAGTTGATAAAAATGTATCTTCACAGTACAGATGTAAGAAACATTTCTCAGCGCACTAGCAATCATTTCATTTGAAAAGGGAGGAATTTATTACATATAAGTTGGAGTAAGTGAATGAAAGGTTTGAGATACAGACACAAATAAAATATAAAATTGCAGATATACATCCCAAACCAAAGAAAGTTTGTCAGATTTAAGTCTCACAAAAATTAATAGGATGCAGTTTTGAAATTAATCTGTTCTGTTGTTTCCAATGAGCCTCAAATAATTTAACTTTTTCATGCTAGTCCCATTTTTACTTTAGAAATTAAATTATGTTACTGGACTATAAAGTCAGAAAAGCATAGATTCCCAAATAATTTCAAACTTTTTTTATTTCAGGTATTTTAACACTTTGATCTATGGGACATGCCATTATATGGCATGTTTTATTCTATCAGATCAGCCAATACTAACTGGCTTGTGGCTCACTTTGAACCTCGAAATACCATGATCAAACTGGCAAAGGTATTCACTTGCATATGCATACACACACTTGAGAAGTGCTGTGAGCTAAGAGACTTTACTATCCACTGGTTTTCTCTGCTATATATTACAGTAAACAGATTTGTCAGTCCCTTATACAGTCAGCCCTTCTTATACACATATTTTTTATACATGGATTCAAGCATCCAAGGTTTGAAAATGTTCAGAAAAGGTATAAATTTCAAATATCAAACCTTCATTTTCCATTTTTTATAAGGGACGCCATTTTGCTATGTCATATTTAATGGGACTTGTTATCTACAGGGGATCCTATAACCAAACCCCAGCGTATAACAAGGGTCCACTGTACAAGTATGTGATGTAGTTAGCCCTTCCCTAACTTGGCATGCTTCCGATAGATGATCACAACTTCCACAGGGCAAAGCAACACTGGATGGGTGTAATGGTAGCTGTAGTCTAGCATATCAGGAAGGAATAAGATTCAAGAAAAGAGCTTGGAATATAATTTAAGAACTGTTTGGGGTGTTTACAAAGAGAGTATTTTTCCAGTGATGTCCACTGAGAGGTGAGTGACTCATCACATCGAGAGCAACCTGTAGGAATCGTTGTTGTCTTGCTCTTTGATATAATTCATACTTTCTTTCTTTTGCCATCCTCTGCCTATCTCAAGACACAAACATGTGCAGCCAAAGTTAAGCTACAACAACCCATACATTGATGGACAGGCATGCCTTCCATGAAAACTGAGACATGTGTGGCTAGGCAACATTGGAGTGTGGTCAAGATGGCAAAAGTTATTAATGAGGAAGAACACACAAGCTAGGAGAGGTTGCAGATGTATGCTTTTGCTTGACCCTGCAGGGAAGGGCAAGATTCTGGCCCCTTCAGTCCTCTCCCCTTGCTGAGTCAAGGGAGTGCAATCACTTTTGCGCTCTGAACTCAGTTTGCAGGAACTGAAGTAAGTGGAGAAAGGAAGAGAAAGAAATTAGAACATTTTAAAAATAGCTGAAAAGTGGGTTGACAGGATTAATTGGAACTATCCCTGCCAAATCAGGGCAGTGAAAGGGTATGAGGGGAACAGCCACCTGATCAAACTGTAACTAGTAAGGTGGGCTTTAGAGCATATGCTGGGAGAAAGTTAAATTTGTTGACTTGATACCTTTCTTTTTTCTTTCTTCTTTTTTTCTTTTTAAGTAATACACTTTTCATGTTATCCTTCACAGCAAGCAGTGTTCAGTATATTATAAAGTACATCTGTCTCCCAAGTGGGAACAATCAGAATATATGTTATTTGTTTCTCCAAAAGTAATGAGCAGATTAGAACAATTAAGCTAAATATCTTAAGAATGTTGATCCACAGTGAGAAATATGTATCCAAGAATTTTCCCTAGACATCTGTTTTAATTGAGCTTGAAATTAATCTTGTGATCAGGTAACAATGATTTCAACACTACTATTAACATCTAAGTCTACAAATATATTGCCTTGTCACAAAAGGCAGCAAGACCTGCATTGCCAAGGTGTTGTTTTTGTTGCTGTTGTGTACCTCCAAGCCATTTTTGACTTATGGCGACCCTAAAGCAAACCTATCACAGGGTTTTCTTGGCAGGTTTGCCATTGCTATCCTCTGAGGCTGACAGACTGTGACTTGCCCAAGGTCACTCAGTGGCTTTTATGCACAAGCGAGGATTTGAATCCTGCTCTCCAGTTGTAGTCCAGCACTCAAACCACTACACCACACTGGTCTTCAAAGTCCTAAAAGTAAGGAACTTCTCAAATTTGTCTCTATAACATGCTGACAAGCCTTATCACTGTATTATATTTTTAACCTTGAAAGCTTTTTTTTCTTTCAGCAAAGTGGGGATATTTAGCGAACTGGGACAAGGGCAGACAGACAAGTAGGATGATGTTAAGCTTCTTTTAGGCAGCTCCCCTTACAGGCTATGGCAAAATGAACAACCACTCATCTCCACCCTACCCCGAGCATCTATGGAAGATGTTGCAGAGGAAAAGGGTGTGATTTCTTTTGCACAGATATATATTACTTCATTGCCATACTATAAGTGCTAAAGAAAAAGATTTCTTCTCCCCACCCCACTCCAGGTTTCTGAAAATATATGGCAGAGACTGTGCCAGCTCTTCTCTTTTGGGGGATGTTTTTGAATCTAACAGATTTTTTGTGCAGGACTATTTATTCACATCCCCCTAGCCAAAGGAAAAGTCCAACTGCTAGCCTCATGCTGCTAATAGGATTTCCCCAGCCCTGATTACCATGGAGTGCACATCACGGTTTTTACATCATTAATGCTGTATGTTGCTTTAGTTCCAGTAATATCATCAACAAAGGCTACAACTAGCTTCTAGCATAACTTGGAAGTATATTCATATCCATAGGAAAGTGGTTTAAACCAGGTCAGACTTCCATTAAAACTAACGGGACTAATATTAGTTTGTGAAATACAATGAACCATTAGCACTCATGTGTGTCTTCAAAATAATAAGCTGTCTCATATCAGGTCAGATTATTTGTCTATCTAACTGTCAATTCTAATGAGCAATGGCTCTCTAAGCTCACCTGGTGGTATTGTTTCTGATCACAAACTAGAGATGTGAAGGACTGATTGTAGAACCTTCTACATAAAAACCATATACAGTGGGTCCTCCACATTTGCTGGGGTTAAGGGCACAGAACCCCACATGAAAGTGGGAGGAAAAAACCACAAATAAAAACACTATTTTAGACCTGCAAGAACACCACTTTAGGAATCTCTAGGTCTCCAGTCCAGTGCATCTCTATGACCAATATCTGGCAGAAGTTGATCATAGAGAAAGGAACTACGAACACCTAGAGAAGTGTTTTCTCTAGGAATCTTTATGTCCTCCAGCATGACTCTATAGCCAACCTCTGGCAAAGATAATGCTAGAGGACCTAAAGATAACATATTAATCAAATGTGTGAACAATCAAATCCACAAAAGTCAAAGCTGCAAATATGGAAGGCAAACTGCATTGTACTACTGAGTTACCGCTGAGCTATCACCACACCTCTATATTCAACACCACCTTGGTCATCCATATCTTTGTTCCTCCTTATACCAAAGGCTTAAACCAGGCAATGGTATATATATATAAAAACACAAGGTTTTTTTGTTTGTTGGTTTGCATCCAGAGTTGGGAGAAAAGTGGCGTATACATGAATGAATAAATGAATAAGATGCATAGAAATATTACTACTTGGCTCAGATGTGGCCATCAAAATCTACCTAGGATGAAAAAAAAGGAAGTGTCTGGTTCTGCAGGACATAGAAGAATCATGACAAAAAATAAAGCAGAATCTTTCTTAGTAAGCACCTGATGCAAAAAACAATGCAAAAAACAATGCTGAGTTAACATGTTCACTCTGTCTCCTCACTGATGCAAACATATGCGACTACAGAACAAACCACTCTGCATGCAGTTGACTAAATGTGTGAATTCAAAGCACTGGCTTAAAACAAGTCCTAAACCCACTGAGCAATTTGGTTTGACACAGAACTGATAATATCTGATAGGGCTCCATAGCTCATTATAAATAATTGCTTTCATAAAGTGTATCTGATTTTTGGAGCAGCATATTAGAAGTTGGGGGTGGGAAGAGACTCAAGTAGGATTAATTGAACAAATTTTGCTAAGAGAAGCATGAACAGAAGTTCTCACTGGTTTGCTCTATGGATGAACCTCTCATAATGCATTCAAAAATGCAATTTATTCTCACCACCAAAAGAAAGGTGTTTCAATACATTGTAATTTATTCCCAGAAGACTGCTAAATGATAACTAATGCCATTACAAATGCATTATCTACAAAATATTTATTTTCTGTTAATTTCATTAAGCATTTCAATGCATCTTTACATTATATTCACTTGATAAAGACAAGTTGCTCACACTTCAGAATTCTAATTTGCTTCACCAGAAGTCATTTGTCTTCTAGCCACCATTCTGCCTGACCTAATCCAGCCTGATTAAGATGTGGATTGCCAATGAACAAATATGACAATAGTAGATACAGAAACCTCTTCATACTCCCTAAGTCATTGCAATTCAGGTCAGTACGAGACACAGGTAGGAAACACAGGGCTCCCAACTGCAAAGGGGACGCAGTGGTAAGTATTTGCAAGGCAGACATGGCAAATTAGTGCAAGAGGAGGCATGATGGACACAGACTAGATTAGGTTTATTGTATTTGCCAAATATATAGAATTCAAAGACATGGCCATGTTAGTCTGGAGAATCAGTATGAAAACTGATATTGTAGCATCTTTGAGACTAACTGAAAGAAAGAAGCTGGTAGCATGAGTCTTCGTAGAATTGAGCCTACTTCCTCAGATGCAGGTTTGGAGTGGAGAATCCAGCTAAAGACCTATATAAGATGCTTGTGTGTGAGGATGTCAATTCAAATTCAAAACCTTGTTGATATGGAGATAAAGTGACAAGTTTAGTTTTTAACTATGGTAGTTGAGGGACAAAGGCAGGAGGAAGGATGTTGCTTAAAGCCAAGAAGAGTTGATAACCATATGAATGTATATTGGAATGGAGTGTGGGAAACAGAGAGTGTTCATCATTGACTGTCATTAATGCTGAACTGGTTTCCTCATCTCCATACCCACAAGGTTTTGCATTTGAATTGTCATTCTCATACACAACAGGCTTATATAGGTCTGTCTCGGGATTCTCCATTCCAAACATGTAGGTCTAAGAAAACTCATGTTACCAACTTTCTTCTTTCAGTTTAACTCAAAGGTACTACATGATCCCTTTGCATACTGCTAAATATATAGTTTAGAATTCAGACTTCCTATGAAATCATATGATTTCAGACTGTACATAGGAGGAGGAGGGAATGCACATGGGTGTTTGCATGATCTTCCCTTAAAATAAGTGCCTTTGCAATAGGGATGCCATATCCTGCCGGTAGGCGGGACAAACCCACTTTTGGTGCTCCTGTCCCGGTCCCGGTCTGGTTTTGCTCCAAAGGTGGGACTGCCCCACCCACGCCCACCCACCTCCTTCTCCACCTCCTTCTCTTCTGGCCACATGCGGCTGCTCATGCAGCCAGTGGGCCCTCAGACGCCTCCTCCTCCTCCTCCTCCAGCTCTGCCTCCCGGGCCCGAGGAAAGCACCTAGCGCGGTCACGTGGAGGAGGCAGTGGGTGGCTGCCTGCCTGCTGCCTTGGTGCACGGGCGGGCGGGGAGCGCTCCAAGCCAGGCAGGCACCTCCGCCTCCTCCTCTGCCTCCGCCTGCTGGGGCCAAGCCAAGCGCCCAGCGCGGTCGTGCAAAATCGTGCGAGGCGGAGGCAGAGGAGGAGGCGGAGGTGCCTGCCTGGCGCACTCCCCCCGCCCGCGTGGCCAAAACAAGGCAGCAGGCAGCCACCACCACCCCGCCTCCTCGCCTCACGTGCCTCCGTGCAACCGTGCAGGCACTTCCTTGGGCCCGGGAGACGGAGGCAGAGGAGGAGGCTGAGGCGGAGATGGATGGCTGCTTACCTGCTGCCTTGGCGCGCAGGCGGGTGGGGAGGGCACCAAGCAGGCAGGCACCTCTGCCTCTTCCTCTGGCCTGCCTCAGCAGCCAGCCAAGCGCCTAGCGTGGTCGCACGGAGGCGCGCGAGGTGAAGGTGGGTGGCTGCTGCCTGCTGCCTTGGCGCACAGGTGGGAGGGAGCATGCCAAAGACAACCACCCATCTCCTCCTCCGCTTGGGCCCAGGAGGCAGAGGAGGAAGGAGGGAGGGAGGGAGGGAGGAAGGAAGGAGAGGAGGAAGGAAGGAAAGAAGGAGGAGGAGGAAGGAAGGAGGAGGAGGAGAGGAGAAGAACGAGGAGGAAGAGGAGGAGAGGAGGAGGAAAGGAGAGGGAGGATGACCGTGTGAGCGCAGCCGACCAATGTAAGTTGCTCTATTTTTCAAACTCATGCGCAGTGGAAAAAAGCCAAAGTCCCTTGACCAAGTACACACTTCTGAGAAGTACAGTTGAATCCGAGGGCAAATCCCTTCTTTTGTTAAACCACCTTGACATATTCAGTATGAATGCATAGCATGTTCAGTGTGAAACCCAAAGAGTCTGGTTATCGAATAAGCTCTGAAATAAGCAAGAGGCCATGTTAAGTAAGCCATGTTCAATGCCCAAATGTGTGCTGTTTGGAATGGGGGGAAGGGGGGTGGCCAGAAAGGGAAAGTACATTTCTGCCATCTGTCTAGGATAATGCCCAAATGTCCTCCATTTTTATCATGCCTAAGAACATGCATTTATAGTAACATTTAAAAAACCATCATTTTTCTGCATGTCCTCCTTTTAAAAAATGTGCCCTACATTTGAAAAATTTATCCTACATTTGTCCCGGTTTGGAGGTCCAGACTTATGGCAACAATGGAATGTTAGCAGGTCAGGAATAAATTCGAGAACCTACCAGTCCCTTGATATCTTGGGGTTTTAGGTAGGGATGCTTTTGAACACACTACTGTCTCACCAACACTAGAGCTCAAGAAGAGTCAACAGACTGGATAATGGATTACAGCAAAAGCAAACTGTAGACTGGTTTGAAAGTAACACAAAGGATCAAAATGGCAGATTAAGAAAAAAGAAACTGAAGGCATGAGGAATAAGGGAAGGAGATGGCAAGTACATTAAAATATTCAAAGTACAGTATTAAAACATTCTAAATAAATTGTTGGTCTAATGGTAAATCACTGTTGTAGTTACAGATCAGTTGTAATGAATAAGGCTTGGGATTTACAATCTGCAGACCCTGCTTCACTGATATTTGTCTTGTTTTTGTACTCCAAGATCTGGGTAAACTGGTGACACCGCTAATTCATTTACTTCAGAACCTGATGGATTATCTTGCAATTTTCAACAGATCGAAGTGGAGGGAAACCAACCAAAACCACTATGAGGTGGAAAAACATGATCTTATCTGTCAGTAGGAGACAAAGCCACAGTATCATCATCATCATCATCACATCATCATCATCCTTTTCTCCCCCAATATAGTGAATTGATTCAAGAGCAAATTAACCCTGAACTCTCACTAGAAGACCAAAGGGCTGTCATAAACTGGGACTATCATGACTCTCTTGAAAAAAGGTAGTGTCTGGGAAAATGAAAGGCAGCAGGAGAAGAGGAAGACTGTGTTACAGGAAGAATGGCTGAATCAAGGAAGCCAGAACCCTGAGTTTGCAAGGCCAGAGCCATACAATTACTGAAAGGTTATCTTGAATACCTCTCTTTCTGAAAGCTGAATCAATCAAAGCCAATTTGAAGGCACAATAATAACAACACAGTTATGAATGCTATCATGTCCCTTCTTGGCATTAAATAAATTTTCTTTCGCTATAGGTAAGGTAATCCATCCTTTAACAATTCATTGTTATTGTTGCCAAATCTTAATCCCAGGAAGATATTCTTCCAAAGGGATTATAGACAATGGTCACTAGGCAATGGTTGTGTACTTTACCTAGATAAAAACTCCAGCAGTAGCTAGAACCATTAATTCACTAGAAAAGGCTGAAACAAGTAGAGAGAAGCAGCAGTTTATCTCTAGTGTAAAACAGAAACAGACTTAAATGACCCCAGTGCAAATGCTATGAAATACAGAGTGATCAGGGCTGTCCTAAATGTATAGCCTCCTGAAGCACAGCTGCCTCAGTCAAGGATCACTGCCACACTGCAGAAATAAGGGCAGATGCCACATGCTGACCTTGGAGAAGAGAAGAAATAGTAGTCACAGATCCAACATGCCTAGCCCCAGATACAGATGAACGACCCCCATTCCAACTGCTACTGTCCTGGGAAAAGAGTAACCAGGAGTATCTGCTGGAATTGATGCCCTTCCCCACTGCCATTCTCTTCTCCTTTTGTGTCATGTCTTTTGTAGATTGAAAGCAGGAGGGCAGGGAACTGTCAAATTAACAACAGCTAAGGTGTATAGTATCCAAAGCACAGCCAATCTGTTTGGTCCAGGAACCCAAAAATCCCATAAGTATCTCATTCTCGACTTGACAATAAGACTAAAAGAGAAACAAATTAAGTGTGTTGCCTGAAGTGGCCGACTCACTCTATGCACTCTCATTTAGTCTGGCTCTGAGAAAAAGAAATGGAAAATTCATTTGCCTCATTGTTTAGCTTTCAACATTTAAATGAGACTTCCACTTGATTTGTTTTAAAAAGTGCCATTTGAACTGTTTGGTTTGATAAACTGCAAACTTTTCAGATCACACTCGCAAACCTCCCCACCAAAACAACAGAATATATCTGAAACATTCCAGTGCTAAATGGTGGTTATCTTGCCATACATTTAGTTCCCTTTTGAAAAGTACACCATATTCAAGAGGGTTAGAGAATCAATGAAGTCAATATGCACTGCCTTCTTTATGCAGCATCCTAAAAGCTTAACTGGCTTAATATCAAACTGCCATGAGTAAAGGTCCTGTCCTGAAAAAGGTTACGAATGTTTATCAAACAAACAAACAAAAAATTCAGACGTGATATCGTGTATCAGCCGGTGAAAAGTTAATAATCTTCAGATCTAACTTGCAGGGCAAATCAGTATTCAAGTTACTGCTGCTTAAGTTTAATCAGTAACAAATTTAGTGATGTTTTTTTATTTTGCCAACTAATGCAGGCTTCTTAGAATGTAATTTAAGACTAATGCACTAAGTGCTGTCATCTGACACACCAGCATAACCAGTCACAGAAGCTAGTTTACCAAGAAGTGCTAACATTATACAGTATTGGCTTCCCATACTATTAAGCAAGTCACACTCTCTCAGCCTCAGAGGAAGGCAAAAGCAAACCTACTGAACAAATCTCACTGACTGACTGGTTTGCCTTAAGGTACCTAAAGTAAAAAATCACTACTGCAGTGCCATGAACTTGTGTTATTCCAAGTCAAAATACTAGTGATAATACCATTCTGAGACACTAGGGATCAAACTTTCAGTTTCTCTATGTTGCATCTTGTGCTAAAATTCCAGGCTTATTTCAGGAAGCTGGAAATAACCAACAAAAGTACTATTTGCTATGGAATGGCTCTGGCTTAGAAGTTCATTGGAGAGGGAGAAACCACACAGCTTCATACTGCACCAAAAATATTCCATGTACATAACTGTATGATATCAGGTAGCTCAGGATAAATATTTTAAAGTTACCAATAGACAATCTTTTAGGAAGGATGCCATAGTTGATTTCAACTCCAGTCTAAGCAGGAAAGGCAGCCTCTCCAAGTCACAGCCAAGTCCACTATGGATTTAATGGCCCTACCCAAGAGGGACACAAACACCCACATGTGTACAAATTGTTATCCCCATGCTGTCAACTGCTGCCATCCTTACCTTTAAATGCGTGGATACTGGGCAATTTAAAAACTGTCTAGCACTCCTCTCTCTATGTACCTTTGATCTACCCATACTATTATTCTCTCAGTTTTAAGTTGGAATCATTCAATTCGATGCTCCAAGTGCACATAAAAGTAAAGGTGTCTAGGTTGGTGTCTTTTTGGAGATTATTGCACAAAGCAGAATTTTAACAGAATAAAAGTGTTTTTGGCCAGTCCTTATCACATTATCATGTCCATCCTGTTACTGCTTTTTCATTCAATTCTTCACTGTTGTGTACTTTTTCATTGATGGGCAAAGCCTATCAATAGGCTCTCAATCTAATCTATTGCTGCTTACAGTGCAGCACCAACCATATTGAAGAAATACTGTAATAAAGATTGTTCCAATACCAATAGTTTCTATGTGCTTAAAAATATGATTGTTGCACTGATAATCTCCCTTGATCCTCAGTTTAGAGGTGAAAGAAAAGATTTTCCAGTCTGCTGGTTGAAACAACAGTGGATATGCAAAGAGGCTTTATTATTGTTTACTATTCTCTATATACACACAAAGAAATTCCAGCAACCTAGGCATGGACAGGTCAGGTAAATAAAGAGTGGTGTTTTCTTAATTACGATATGTCTGCCCCAACAACACGTCATCTTTTCAGTGCAAGTTAAGACCATTCTGGTGTCCTAAGTACAAGCACACCTTGGCTAAGAAAGCCTCAGAGAAAGATGCTCTTCTTTTTACAAATTCATTTTATTCTGCTCAGCCCCTCATTTCTTTCCTCCAGCCTCTGACTGGCTAGATGTTTTTTTTTTTAGCAGCACTGGCATAAGAGGATAATGAAGGTGGCTGCAGAAACACAAACTTTCATTGTTGGGTTGCAGAAGCATATATGTAGTAAACAATGCAATACAGTTTGAGTAGAGAAAGATCAGGATTCTACTCTACCTAATCCAATTGTAGCCAGAGTGCATTCACAACAGGCAAGGTAAACAGCAGCTGCTGTCCCTTAAGGAGCATACAAGACAGCAAAACGGACATACAAGGGACAGAAGACAAACCTCACCAACTCCCGCAGCATGTTAAAAAAGCATAGACCTATTAATTTGCTCACCAAAATGGAAATTATTAGAAAAGTGAAGGCTGAAAAACCTTCTTGGATGGATTTTGGAAGAAGATATGAAGCAGTCTAAAAGATTTCAAATGTTTTAATTTACTCAAGCAGTGCTTACCTGACCTGGTTGTTTCATTATACCTGGTATTTCTAATTCTGAATAAAAAGTTTGCTGAAACACATGTTGTTTTCTTATGGTGTAAGACAGATCCGGCCGTCCCGCGGCGAGGCCTTGGGACCGGCCCCAGCCTGGTCCTGACGGCAACTGCCGCCGGCGCAGGCAATCAGCAGTCAGCGGCAGGACCTCTTGCGCGGGGCCTTGGCCTCTCGCGTGAGCGGCCTTTGGCCCCGCGCCCTCGCGCGAGAAGCAAGGGCCGTCGCACAAGAGGCCCATGGTGAGGGTGCGGGGCCTTGGGCCACTTGCACAAGCAGCCTTTGACCCTGCGCCCTCGCGCAAGAGGCCAAAGGCCCTGCGCCACGGCAGGACCGAGCGTGCGGGGCCTTTGGGGGGTAAGCGGGCGGCAAGGGGAGCGAGGGAGGCAAGCGGCAGGCAAGGGGGAGCAAGCGGGGGCAAGGGGCGAAGGGGGGCAAGCGGGGGCAAGCAAGGGCAAGGGGGGACAATTGTCATAGAAGCCTCAGAAAAATGCATTTATATTAACATTTGTAAAAAATCAGCAAATTTTCACGTGTCCTCCATTTTTTATAAAAAAGTGTCCTCCATTTGAAAATTTGTCCCACATTGTTCCCGGTTTATTTATTTATTTAATTTTTTAAATTTATTTATTTATTTATTTATTTGCTTCAGCCCCCAGTTGTCTGAGGGACAGCAACCTGGCCCCCGACTCAAAAAGGTTGCCTACCCCTGGTGTAAGAACTTATCACTATTTTTCCGTGTTATTTCAGCTTTTCGTAGTAAAGTGTCTGTTAAAGAGGTAAAGCCTCAGTTATGTAGGTGCGTTACAGAGCACCCAAAATGGGCGTTCTGCTGGTGCCGTCGGCTGCTGCATCTGGGAACCACAGTGGTCAAACCGCGTGGTTCCCAGACGCACCAAAAACAAGCCACAAAAAGCAGCTTCTTTTTGGGCCCTGGAAGTGCCGCCGCAAGTGGCCAATGGCGCACTCGCAATGTCACTTCCGTTGCGGGACATGCGAACGCTATGCGTCCGCGACATCAAGATGGCCGTCCGCTGTGTAGAAGGGCGCTGCCATTTTGTACGTCCCTTTCCTAAACCTAGTATGTTCTGGGGACGTACTTTACGGCCATGCGGAACAGGCCTTACTTTGGCGGGTTACAGACTGCCATTTCGGACGTCCTCAGGACATCCCAGTTTGAAAAGGGGGTGTCTCTTCTAGATGCCCCTACTCCTATATGGACAGAGTCCGTAACAAATGGCGGCGGCGTTCCACACGGCTGCCGCCATTTTGACGTAGCAGACACTCTGCGTCCGCACATCACGCCCCAGAAATGATGGCACGAGTGCGCAAATAGTACCTCGCGGCGTCTCTTCGGGGCCCAGGAAGGAGCGCAATTTTGTGCTCCTCTTTACACGCGTCCGGGAGCCGTGCGGTTTGGACACTGCGGTTCCAGACACTGCAAATGGCCGTGGCGGGAGACTGTTCCTTCTGGGTGGTCTGTAACCCGCCTTTGATAACTGAGATATATCTGTATAGGATTGGACAGGATTCAGTTACTTTAAAATAGCAGACTTTTAAGATAAGTGGAAAAGGAAAAGGTGAAGGAGGAGAACTTAAATCAGTTAATTGGTGTACATCCCTACAATTTGTTCTGTGGTGAGTGTTGCTTTGTTTATAATTTCTTCAGATTTTAGAGGTACAGAAACATAGAATCTCTTTAGAAAAGGTGTCCAAGAATGAAAATATAAAAATAAAAATAAAGAGTTAATTTAGTCACATAGAAGAGACATCAGAGATCATGGTTTAGATAAGAAGCCACTGGACTGTCATTGGTTCTGATATTTGCCTTTCTTGGTAGCAAGTGATTAAATGCCTATACTGCAGCCACTCAATCACAAACGAGAAGGTTGTGACTTCAATACCAGCCAGGACCCAGTGTTGACTCAACCTGGTATCCTGAGGTTGCTAAAATGAATACCCAGCTAGTTGAGGGCAATGAGCTTACACAGTGCGCTCAAGCCACTTAAGGAGTGCTTGAGTGCACTGATAAGTGATATAGCAATGTACTTGCTATTGCTATTGCTATGACTATTTCAAGTATTGTAGTAAAGCACTTAAGTCCCTTTGGACCTATAACAGAAGTAGAGGCCAAACTACATGTTTTATTAACGATGTAGTAGGTAGCTCCATTGGAGGGGGAATACCGTATATATTCAACTATAAGTCGACCTCATGTATAAGTCAAGGGCAGGTTTTGGTGCCAAAATTATTTATTTTTATATGACCCAATAATTCAAGAGTAAAACCAGGGGTATGTAACAAAGGAGTTAAATGATGTAGCAAAGGAAAACAATGCCAAAGAACTTACACATTCCAGCAGCATAACTGTTTTGTCTTACCCTAAAGGCTGGAGGGATGAGAGAATAGAGGGGGGCAGTGCGTCTTGGACAGATTACACTTTTGCTTTTATCAAGGTACTACTTTTTTGATATAAGAGTTAAGTATACACTACACTGACCCATGGATAAGTCGACTCAGGTTTTTTTGGGGTCAACTTTTTTACTAAAATTTCTAGACTTATACCTGACTATATACAGTATTGAACCTTTCATTCATTCTCTGTATATAACCATGGTGCGTTACAGACGGGCGCAAGAGGCGCCGTGATTACGTGCGAGGGGCGGCACTCTCAGACGCGCCTTGCCCCTCACGCGTAATAGATACGTCAAAATGGCAGCACCCTATCCACATGGGCGCCGCCATCTTAACGTAGCGGACGCTCTGCGTCCGCACTTCCACCCAGAAGAGGCATCGCAAGTGCGCACTTTGGCACTTGCAATGTCTCTTCCGGGTTGCCGGAAGGAGCGCGATTTCTGCGCTCTTTTTTTGCAGCACAGAGGAGTCACGCGGTTTGGCTGCTGCGGCTCCTCAGCGCTGCACAGGCAACGGCCCAAGACCACCCCTTTTTGGCGGTCTGATAACGGGCCCAGATCATTGCACTTTCCCTGTGCAACACAGAGAGGTCAAATAGGAGGTGAGGGGGAGAGGGAGAGGGAGAAAGGAAAGATTATTATATTATTATTATTATTATTATTAACCTTTATTTATAAACGCTGTAAATTTACACAGCGCTGTACATACAACTTATATTGGATGGTTCCCTGCCCCAGGCACAATCTAAAAAAAGCATTGCAAAGCTTTCATTTTGTTTGCACAATACAGAATTCCATACATTTCTCTTGCTGCAGGGATCTGGTCTTAATTGTTTTTCGGAGGAAGGAGAATTCATTAGTTAATTACCCTACTTATCTCAAATTTCCATATACAGCTCGGCTGTATTGGGACCCTTTTGCTCATTCTCTGCTTGAGGCCTGAACCTCAGCCCTAAATGTTAAGGAAAAAGCAACATGGGACATACAGTAGTGAAATAACTTGTATGTGAGAGTCAAAGTGACTCAGCAGAAGCCAATTGAGAACCACACAGGTGTGAATGGTAAAGCAATTAACAAGTCCTGAGTGCCAAGGACAAGAAATGCATAGTGAATAATTGGACACACCTGACAATTGTTAAGTGGTCAAGGCTGGAGATGATGAAACATTAATTGTGGATGAACAAGGAGAACCAATGGGAATGATGTACACGCCTACTGGGTGGAAACAGACCACAGTAGGTGGTACCATGATATGGCTATAATAAGGACTATACATCCAATGCATTTTGTGGGTTGTAATTGTGGGTTTGTAGTTGTGGGTAGTAGAGTATTGTTTGGAGCTGTGTATATAGTAAAATAAAGTAGATCTTTTATATAAGACTACTGAGGTTGTCTGGTGTCTTGGGTGAAGCTACAGAACCAGCAGGACCCTGGTGAAGAAGGGTGAAGACTTCGGTGGAAGCAAGAGTGAGAAGGCTTGGAGATTTTGGCGGGGTCTTCAGCCTGTTCTTGCAACTCTGCAAAGATACAACAACTGGCCAAAACTGGTCAGCGTGGTGCACAACCAGGTGGTGAGTTCCAGGCCAGGTGAAGAGCCACAACTCCCATCATCCTGACACTAAAGTCCTATACAAAGTGGGAGAATCACAGACTAAACCTTTTCAAAAAAGAACACCACCCTTTTTCAGATGAAATGGGATGCCCACTCAGTTGATCTGTAAAAACTGTTATGAGAGTAGAGAAATGTGAGATTCAAACTGTAGCATACACAGTTCATACCATGCGTGAATACCAGAATCAATTCCATAATAAAGTAAGAAACTGAAAGGAAACACATAAATATCTGCATTGTTCTAAGATATCTATAAGTGATAACATTGGAAGAAAATGCTGGGAAAGGAAGCAAAAGGAACAATCCAGATCAACAGTACAAAAGTAAAAGGCTGTAGCCAATTTTTTATCTCTTTTCCAGGTCCATGAGACTGTAATCTTTAAATGCTTTAACTTCAGTTGTATAGACAGCTCAGAATACGCTCTGCTCAAAATGTCCTAAGGTACATAGATCAGAGACGAAGCACACAGTCTGCCTCTGGGGAATGAAAGGTAATTCCCTTGTTTTTCCAATATTAGCAATTACAGGCTATAAACCTGATGAATACAAATGAGGACTGAGTATGTGTATACAAGTGAGATGAAAAATATAGCTATATTATGGTGAGCTTTGTATAACAGTTTTTATTAGCATAAAATGAGGTTATTACATTATAAATAGGACATCTTAAACAAATGCAATTTTATTTAAAAGAATGCTTCTTATTAAGCACAGTCGTGGAAGGCCAAATGAACAATGTCTGAATATATCAGAACACTGGGGAAGTGTTCATTTACTGACGAAACTAAAACTTTTGAAACAGAGTAACCTTTTCAAACACTTTTTATCTTTGCAATCAGAATGGCTTTGTTAGTGGGCTTTGACTAGGAAGCCCCTCACCTGAGATTGATAGCTTCACTAGGATTGGTGTTACCTGGTGCAGTAAACCCATGTTGTCAACACTCCCTCGATAGACATCCTCCCATACTATACTATAATAGAATCCTTGGTAATGTTTTTCATAGTAATGCTACCTATGGGCGGGCTCTGTTCACACACTGCACGAATGACACAGAGCCATGTGCTGATATTGAGAGCATTGCCTTGAAAAGTGTATGTATGTCATTCACACACAGGCTTCCTGGTCTTGGAAGAGGAAAGACACTCTCCCGCCCTCAGTCTTTATCATATACTAATGTCTCAAGGAATGATAGCATCCCTGAGGCTTGGCTTTGGAGATGAACAGAAGCATCACAAGTCCACCTTATTGCTTCTGCTTTTCTAATACAAAGTGGATGAGTTCTCAAATTCTCTAAGCATACCAGATAACAAGGAGTGGTGAGGCCATGTAAGCACCCTCTCCAAAGGAGGAAATGCACCATGAGCGAAAGATGACAACTTGCACTAAAAAATTGTAATTTATGTAAATAACTGAAAAGTTAACATTTAAAATAAAACTGTTAGCTAGTTCCCAACCATTCTCCTGCCCAAATTGAGTAAAATGATGTGCTCCGATTATCAGCAAATTCCCCCAAATTTCTTTCAGGGATGGAAAGACACAACAGATCAAAGCAAGCAAAAACAGGATTGTTTTAAAAGAGTTCAGAGTACTGGGGTAGGAAGAATATTTATCAATTGGACAGCATTCAGCACTGCCATTTCTCTCCCCATTATTTTATTCTTTGGCATGAATGTAGAATTTAAAAAAAATAATAATTTAAGAAAAATACCATTGTGGCAAAATGTTCTTTCTTAAGGAGTATAGACAATGTTGCACCTGAAAGGGTTTTTCTATACAACTTTTCATCATTACACATTACAAGACTATCAAACAAGCTAATCAAAAGTTTCAATTTATCGCTTATAATGCTTTGTATTTCTCAGAGCCTGGAAAGTTCTTTTTAAAATATAGACTATACCTCATAGACCATAAGGCTCTGTTCCAGTGGTCACCAACATCTGCATACATTATCTGTACATAATTCAACATTGTGCTGCCTAGCACTGGACTTATGAAAAGCAGATGCTGAGAGGCAAAGCTTATCTAGGCCACCCAATGATTTTCATAAATGAATGGCCTTTTTACTGCAGATTTCTCTGTTCACTGATTATTATTATTTTTGGCTAGATTAAAATTTTCTGAGCAGGACATTGTCCCGTCCCCCTCCAAAAAAAGCCTTCACATCTCAACAGAAAACTGTGAGCTCTTCATAATGAACCCACCAAACCATTTGTTCATTTCATGATTCATTCGCTCTACCCTATTTGAAAAGCAGTGCTGGACAGAAAGGTCGAAGAAGGGGGGGAAATGTGCAAAAATACAGAAGGCAACCCTGCCTTGGGACAAGCAGTTGTTATGGTTCCCACTGACTAACACAAACCAAAAATGGAATGAATGATTTTGAACTTTGAGAGTCATGGTCTGCAACATAATAACAACACAAAAACACAATGAGATAACAACCATTTATATTCTAATCACAATCACCTATTGTTATTATTATCATTATCATTATTCTGGACTGGATCATTCAGCTTAGGATGCTTTCATCTCTTCCCTCGCTGCTGCACATCCCACCATGTTGCCTTGGCAGCCTTCAGCTTCTTCAGGCATACTCCAATATATCTCCAACCAACTGTCCAGAACAGACAGCACCGGAGGGAGTTCCAAGTGCTTTGCTTTCCTCAGACTACCTTCTCTTGCTTTCCTATAGCCGGAGTGCCTGAGGCAACCTCTGCTATTCTTCTGAAGTCTGCCTTTTCCTTGCACCAGCCCCAGCAGGTCCAAAGCCTGTCTCCAACTGCCTTTTCACTTTAATGTCAGGATCCACTAGAAGGTGGAGATTTAAAAATGAATGAATTCCAGGCTCTCCTATAAGAGTCACAGCCCATTTTGTGGGAAAAGGCAGTTCCACAAATGACAAGCCAACAGAGCAATCTTTCTAAGCTTCCCACAGAGAGAAGCTCATGTTTATAGCCATGCTGGACAGGGCAGGGAGTCAGATTCAGCCTTTGTTTTATCTCTCTGAATTAGCTCAGCTGGCATGCAAACATAAGTGAAGTAGAATAACATCCACAAAACAGTGATACCTATATTGGATACCTTTATTTGACCAACCAAAATGCACAAAATACATGATGCAAACTTTCAAAGTGCCACTGGTTTCTTCATCAGGCAAAAGTGTTGGGAATTTTTCTTAATTTTCCTAATGTAAAAGTATTGAGGCTTCACTTGAGAGATTGAATGTTCTCTGCCTAACAAAGGGGGCTTTCCACAAAAGATGGAAACATGTTGGATCTCAGAGAAAGTGCCTTTTTGTATTGCTTGTTGTTGTTGTTGTTGTTAACTGCCTTTGCATCGATCTCGACCCATGGCAACCCTATGGATGAAGCATTTCCAGCCCTCCATTGTCCTCAACTGCTCTGCCCAGCTACTGCAAACGCACATTAGTGGTCTCTCTAATTAAGTCCATCCATCTAGCATGTGGCCTTCCCCATTTTCTAGTTCCCTCCACCTTTCCCAACATTATTGTCTTTTCTAACAATTCATGCCTTCTCGTGATGTGTCCAAAGTATGACAGTCTAAGTCTTATCGTCTTGGCTTCTAGGGATATTTCTGGCCTGATCTGCTCTAGCACACATTTGTTTGTCCTTTTGGCTGTCCATGAAATCCTCAGCACTTTCTCCAGCACCACATCTCAAATGAGTTGATTTTCCTCCTATCTTCTTTCTTGACTTCCAGCTCTCACATCCATACATGATAATAGAGAATACAATGGCCTTTTGCGCTGAGTTGTATGTCTTTGCATTTTAGGATCTTTTCTAGTTCCCTCATAGCTACCCTCCCCATTCTCAATCTTTTTCTGATTTCCTGGCTGCAGTCCCCGTTCTGATCAATGTTTGATCCCAGATCTCTTTTTGAGAACTCTTTTACTATTTCTCTTTCCTCTAGTTTGAATGTGTGTAAGTTCTCTGTGGTCATTTTTTTTCTTTATGTTCAACAGTAAACCTGCCTTTGCACTCTCTTCTTTGATCTTCCTTAGTAGTTGTTCCAGGTCTGTGAGGTTCTCTTCTAGTATTATGGTGTCATCAGCATATCTTCTATTTTCGCTCCTTCCTCTTCCATGTCCAAGCGTGCTTTCCTTACAATATGTTCTGCATATAAGTTGAATAGGTAGGGTGATAGGATGCAGCCTTGTCTGACACCTTGCTAATGGAATTCAAATTTTATCTTCTAGATTTTGGGATGCCTTGTTCCCAGTGCCACATAGCCAGCAGGAGAAGCAAACTGCCTGCACAGAAGTCCCTCCAAAGAACAACACACTAACAACATCATGACAAAATGCAGGTCTGTGACTAACAGTGCCATTTTATAAATTTTGTCTCCTATATGATTCTTAACACCTTTGCCTAATGAAGAAGCCAGTGGAGTTTCGAAAGCTTGCATCATGAATTATGTGCAATTTGGCTAGCCAAATAAGGGTATCACTGTTTTGTGGATTTGCTGTATGGCCAACACGGCTACCTGTGAATATGTTTTCTAAACATAAGTGAAGTTTGCCATCAGTTATGAAAGAGAAACAATTAGAAATGAAAATGCAGCAATGGACTATTCACATTGCTCAGTGTGTGTAGAAGCTTATTAAAGCCAAGAATGTGTTTTGTTGTGTTTATGTTATTTCCAATCACACATTTTATTCCCTTTTTGCCACATCAAATGCTTGCCAAAACCTGTACTGGACTGAACAAGAACATGGCTTAGTCCTGTCATAAAAAGGTATTAAACTCTATGCTAATAAAAGGGCAGGAGGTTGCTATGCGACTGTGAAACTGAGGATGGGGGCTTTTGTTTTGAACTCTGCTGCCGCTCCTGAAGGGTTAAACAAACAAAGCCTGCTCATTTTCCCTATTTTGAGTCAGGTCACTGAAATATTCTATGTGCAACATAAAGTGGCTGGGACCCAAGAACAAGGCTCCATTTACATAAAACATCACCCCCAGGCTGATCAACAAACAGGGGGGCTATTTGATTTGTCACAATGACTGTAAAATACATTTGATTCTGAACCTATTCAAACATTGCTGCCTTCACAGAGAGACTGCCAGGAAGGGATTCTGCGTGCCACTGCTTCACATCAAAGATGCAAAAGGCTGGAAAATGACTTCAAACTTGGAAAACACATGCACAGCCCAACCAGATCAAGAAACCTCACACCCAAGCAAACAACTACAAGCAGTGTTTGGTCCTGGTGTGGAGATGCCATGGAGCCCTGGTGGCGCTGTGGTTAAATGCCTGTACTGCAGCCATTCACTCAAAACCACAAGGTTGCGAGTTCAAGACCAGCAAAAGGGCCCAACCTCGACTCAGGCTTGCATCCTTCCGAGGTCGCTAAAATGAGTACCCAGACTGTTGGGGGCAAATTAGCTTACTTGCTGTTCACCGCTATGATCTTTGGAATAGCGGTATATAAATAAAAAAAAAAAACCAAAACAAAACAAACCTCAGCAAGTTTCAATCTTGATTCCTTTGTGAGGAACACTGCCAAACAGAAGTTTTTAAGGCTACCTTGGGCAAGTCACATTCTCTCAACCTCAGAGGATGGCAGTGGCCAACCCCCTCTGTAGAAACTTGCCAACAAAATGCCATGATAAGGTCACCATAGGTTGGAAATGATTTAAAGGCACACCACCACCACAACAACAACAACAACAACTTCATGGTGGATCAAGCACTCATTGCATGCCCTCCATCAGGAAGAATGGCATAGCCAACTTTGGAGTTTATCAGACAAGGGAAATTGGAAGTATAATCCAATGGCAATCCAAACACAATCATGAGGTTTCACGTTATTGCGTGATAGACTACCATATGCAATTTTGGGCAATGGGAAGTCAGTCCGAACGCAATCATGGGGTTTCACATTATTGTGTGATAGACTACCACAAACAATTTCAGGCAAAGGCAAGCTATTTTCGGGCAATGGGAAGTCAGCTCCAAAGCAATTCGAATTCACGTAAATTCGCTGAACTAGCGAATTCACGTGAATGCATTCTGGCCCCACTTTATTTTCATTCGAAATTAAGAGAAATTCCTCCCGTGTGATGGCCTCTTTCGCTGACAGATTGGGGGAGTTATAAAAGAACATCAAACTGTTAGCTATTTACTTTGTTATTATTATAATTTTACTCTTGAGGAAGTAAAGAAATGCTTATAAGATTTTAAAAAATATTTCATGCATTAATATAACATGATTGACCTGGAACATTATGTATGTTGACATGACCATTTGCCACTCTTCCTCAATCAGCAAAATATCTGAGGCTGCCTCAGAAATCACTCCTCAGACCACTACCAATTACATTCTTATACAATGGGCCCTTGGGACCCCTGTGGATACAAAAAAAACTCATGGATGCTCAAGCTCCATTAAATGCAGTGGCATAGTAAAATAGTGTCCCTTATATAAAATGCCAAAATCAAGGTTGTTTTTTGGAGTTCATACACATTTTCAAAAACATTTTCAAGCAATGAATGGTTGAATCCATGGATAAAAATCAGTGGATATGGAGGGCCAACTGTCTACTTCATTTGCAACAAGCAATTTCATAGAGAGACTGCCAGAAAGGGACTCTGCCTGCCATTGCTTTACATTTGTAAGGTCTGACAGAATAGAAAAGCAGAACAGAGAAACATTACTACTTCACTTGATCTGAACACTGTGCTCATCATGATGTACCTAGAATTGCACTGGCTTTTGGGGCCACCGCATCACACTTTTCACTCATGTTTAGGATGTAGTCTTCTAAAATGCCTAGATCCTTTCCACATGTATCACTTTCAAGCTAGATGTCAACCATCCTGTATTTATGAAAATGTCATTGTTCCTACCTTGATGTAGTACCTTATATTTATCCCTGTTGAAATGCATTTGTTAGTTTTGGCCCATCGCTCAAATCTGTCAAGTCATTCTAAATTCCAGTCCTGCTCTCTGAGGCATTAGCTATCCCCCACCTCCCCCATGAATTCCTTCTATGCTATCATATAAATCATTGATAAGATTGTTTAAATTTTAAATTATGGCCCTGTCCAGATGGGCCAAAAAGCACGTACTGAGTACGTGCTAGTGTTGCCTGGGAGTGTCCTTTTCAGTCGCTCCTTAACCCTAGTACGTACTCAGTACGTCAAAATGGTGGTGCCCTATCTACATGGGCACCGCCATTTTGCCACAACAGATGCATAGCATCCGCACGTCCCGTCGTGCTTGCGTCACGAGTGCGCCATTTGTGCACTCGGGCACATTTTTGCGGGTTCTTTTTCCGCCGTGGGGAAGCCTTGGCAGCTGAGGCTTCCTGCTGGCGGAAATGGAGGCGGCGGCAGACCACCCTTTTTGGGTGGTCTGTATCCCGCCTATTTTTATTTTAAAGATGCTGAACAACACTGGGACCACAAACCTGAGGGACCCCACTGGTCTCTTTTCTCCAGGGTAAAGATCAACATTCTCTGAGTCCAGTCTGTCAATTCATTATGAATCCACCTAATAGTAATACTGTCTAGCCCACAGTTCACCAGCTCACATGTAATAATATAATCAGGGGCCTTATTGAAACTTTACTGAAATCAAGATATACTATATGCAAAACATTCTCTTGATCCACCTACTTTGTTAGAGTAGTTTGACTTGCCTTTGAGGAACCTTTGTTGGTTCTTAGTAATCACAGCATTTGTAACTGTGATTTGTAATAATATAATATATTACGGTATGTGGTCCTTCTGATCTTATTGGATAACTCCCAAGATTCCTTACCACTGTACTATCTAGGATTGCTTGGACATTCAGTTCATCAACATCTGGAGGACCTCATGGATCATACCCTAACATTACAGTGTAATACTAACAGCCCAGTGGTTCCTTGAAAGCATAATAAAAGTTTAAATAATAATAATAATAATAATAATAATAATAATAATTTATATGCCGCCTTGATCCTACGGGATCCTCACAGCATTAGATAAAACACAACATACAGTTAAAATATATCCCATTAGTTACTCCCCCCCAACATTCCTCCACTAAAATATTATTAAACAGTCAACAAATTAAAATTGACATAATTAAACATTTAAAATAGATTTAAAAACAATTAGACAGTGACAAAAGCAGAGACAAGGGATGGACAGTTTGAGTGTTCCTTAAGATGATCAATATTCATGGTAGACCGAGTGGATCATTCAGGGAAGGCCTGCCGGAAGAGATCTGTCCTGACAGCCCTTTTGAAGATGTCAAGATTCATGATGTTCTGGATCTCTTCCAGCAGGCCATTCCATAATTTGGGAGTGGCCAAGGAAAAAGTCCTCTGGGTAAATGTCACCAAACTGGTCTTTATTGGTTGAAGAAGGTTTTCCCAGAGGATCTCTGCTTAAACATCAACAAATCAATTATCAACATCGAACACCAGTAACATTAGCATTGTGCCCACTTTCAGCAACCCATTCACTGATCCAGATTAAGAAAACGTCACCAGGCAGATACAATATCTTCAACTACAGTGCTAAATTCAATACTAGTCTCCTCTGACATGCACAAATAAAACCTCATAGTCTGGAGCATCAGCTGTTAGTGACCCACTTAAACCAGTCCCTACAGTGCCTTCTAACAACAGATCCTTTATACTAGGAAAAAGTGCATGGGGGCAGCTAGACAGGTGTCAGACAGAATATCTCCTTCCATACAGTGTCTCTTTTTTGGCACAGGAGAAAGGCAGTCCATTGCTGTGATTCAATAATTTATAAAATTGCTTCAGCATACCAGATTTTCACAACGAAGCTCGGTATAATGTTTTCGTGTATTTGTCTCTGTAGATGAATTAGCCAACAGAATGTCATATTTGCTTCTGTATACCAAGCTGGTCTTTCAACATGTTGTGCATGTATATTCCCTCAAAATTACCTGTTGTCTTATGGTGACCACATGAATCTCATAGGGTTTTTTTAGATAACGAATAATCAGAGATGGTTTTGTCAGCTCCGTACTCTGAAATATAGCTTACAGCACCTTGGTGGTCTCCCACCAAATTTCTTTGCTAAACAAAGTACTATGCTGACCCTGCTTAGCTTCCAAAACCCAGTGGGATCTGGTGCCTTTAGGGCAGTGATGCCCAAATGGTGCTCTTTAAGAGATTTTGGACTTCAGCTCCCAGAAGCCTCAGCCATGTTGGCCAATAGTCTGGGATTCTGGGAGGTGAAGTCCAAAACCTCTTAGAGTACAGTTTGAGGATCACTGCCTCAGGGTATTTAGACCTCTTCTATCCTAACTTTATTTTGAGTGCCCCATCTTGCAGTTGTTGCTGTCCATTGTGCTGCAAGTTTTTCTCAACTTTCACAGTGTCATCTTCCATATTATCTGCAAACAACCTGAATTGCAAAGTACTTATGTTTACACCACACCAGTACTTTATCTTACTCATTCTTGTAACAATTCTATGAGATAGGACTCTGTTACTCACACTTCACAGATCAAGAAATAAAACTGAGAATAAGCAATTTGTCCCAGGCCCTCATAATAGCTTCCAAGTGTTGTTGGAATGTGAAGCCATGTCCCAAGCCCACTTCATATTACAGTGTGTGCATATAGGATTTGGAAACATGTCAGAGCCGAACATGCTGCAATCTAAGGATGTAAATCTTAGCTAATTTTCTTTCAAATGAAGCAACATGTAACTGCAGCTTTTAAGACTATTCACAGTTTAAATACTGTTTGGGGACAAAAAAATACCTTGTGCAACTTTTGGCCAGAGTAGGTCCCCAACTGAAGCATTTTTTTTTCATGAATGAAACAGCATTTTTAACCCTAATTAAAAAAAAATTCTGCACAAAAATAAATTTTCATGCACAGAAAATGCTGTTTTCTGCATAAAAATAACTAGGTGTGAATTTTGCAAAGATTCTCATCAGTCCAGGATTCTTCTCAACAGTTTTCACAGCATTTGAGAAAAATATCCTTCATCCATTTTTTTAAAATAATCAAATATTCTTTCCATCCCTTTTGCAGTCTCTAGAGGGATATCAGGGTGGAGGGGATCTTATTGTGGCATATATCTATGTAGTATATCTGAGGTTTCTGAGGTTTAAACTGTGAGTACCATTACTTATACAGTGGTCCTTTGGCATCCCCTGGGAGTTGGTTCCAGGACCCTGCATGGATACCAAAATCCATGGATACTAAAGTCCCATTATATACAATGGTGTATATTGTATCTCTTATATAAAATAGTAAAATCAAGGTTTCCTTTTGGGGATTTTTAAAATATTTTTTTCAAACTGGATGGATACTTGAATCCATGAATGCAGAATCGGTGGATATAGAGGGCTGATTGTATAGTGAAAAAGGGCACCATTCATGCAAAAAAAAAATCAGGGAACAGCAGATATTTAGAAGTACTGTAATATAAACGCATGGAGAGAGACTCTCAAAACAGTTTGGTGAGTACCCAAGCCATATAATCCGCCCCGCACACTCAGATCATCCGAGACAAATCTGTTAGAGGTCCCCAAATCTCATCTGGCGAGGACCTCACAGAGGGCTTTTACCGTTGTTGCCCCCTCATTGTGGAATAAGCTTCCCACAGAGCTCCGCTCCTCTGCATCACTAGTTTCTTTTAAGAAACAATTAAAAACATACTTATTTCAGCTGGCTTTTTCACTTTAGTTAATAGTGTTTTTTCTTTCTGCCCCTTGTTTTTCTGTTTTCTTGACCCCAGATTATTGTAAATAGTGTCGCTTATTCAGCCCCTGATGAATGTGATTTGTATAGATTCCTGTTTATATCCCCTTGTAATGTCGTTTAAAATTTTTATACTCTGATGTTTTAATTGTATTTTATCGTTCTTCATTTTTTTGTAAGCCGCCTTGATCACACCTGTGGAAAGCGGGGTAGAAATAAAGGTGGTTGTTGTTGTTGTTATTATTATTATTATTATTATTATTATTATTATTATTATTATTATTATAGAATATTATGTAATGGCTGGAAGGAATGACCCGAAGACTGTATGACAAGGGGACAGAATGAAATATCTTTGAGAAGGGCATGGTTGGCTAATTGGCACACTTGGCACAGTAATCAGAAGCACTCCTTTAAACATTTAGGAGAACGTAGAATGCTGCCATGGCATAACACATTTCACACAGGAGCAGGAAGGAGCATGCTGTTTGGTAGTATCTGCCCAATGGGGAAATACATTTGCTGTAGTTGTTACTGTTGTTGCTGTGCACCTTCAAGTCATTTTTCACTTACGGTGATCTTAAGGCGAACTTATCATGGGGTTTTCTTGGTAATATTTGTTTAGTGGAGGTTTGCCATTGCTTTCCCCTGACGCTGAGGGCATGTGCCTTGCCCAAAGTCACCCAGTGGAAAACATACATTAAAAGCTAGCAAGACATGTAATGAATGACTACATAATGGAGAAGAGACTGTTGGAAACTCTCCAACAGTGTTTCCCTTGTAGGATCTGTACAAACATAGGTATTGTGCATATATACTGCATAGTCTGCTAAATTTGCACAGATAAAAAAATATTCACTGTTTAATGATTACTCCAATAGCTAGCCATACATTTGTTTTATTTTTACATTCATCGCATTTATCTCCCGCCCCTTCATCAAGGAGACTAGAGAAGCAAACAAAAGACATATTCAGAACCTAAAACGACAACGGCAACCACACTTTAGTTATTTGGAATGTGTCTATTGTAAAGGGAACACCTGGAGCTGGCAGCAAAACAAAGTCTGGAGCTGGCAACCAGAGCAGCTTTCCTTCTAATGCCTTGAACTGCAATCATAGCCAGCAGTCCCAATAGTCTTTCCAGCTGGAGCTAGGAGGAATTGTAATCCAACACATTAGGGGTGGGGATTAAGTTGGAAAACATGGCACTGGAGGCACAATAGAATTTGTAAGGAATATGGAACTTATCAAAGTGCACATTTTCAAAAGGAGGGGAAGTGGAGGGGGAAGGAGCGGAAATGCTTGCTATGAAAGGGCCCTATGTTGTTAGCCAGGAAAGATTGCCTTACAATGAATAAAAAGGCTCTCAGAGGGTCATCCTAGATCAAGGACTTAATGAAAATGTGTCACCGTGGAGAGTGGCAAACTATCTATGACAGGAGAAAAATTGCCAAAAAGTTGAAGCAATCTGGATGATCTTTTTCCAAACTACCTTGGGGATGGCATGTTATCCATATATCTTGTCTAAACCAGCAGGAGAGACATAATTTTTTAAAAAGAAAGAAAGAAAGAAAGAAAGAAAGAAAGGAAATCCAAGAGGTAGCCACAGACACTAGCTGGCAATGTAACAAACCTAACCATCATATTTTAACATCATATGAATGAAGTCATAGACAGGGATATGAATGCTAAATGGCATAGTAAAGAAGTCCTGCTAAGATGATTCTAAAACCTCATAATAAGAGAACTGTGATTCTGTTGTTGCTGTTGTTGTTTAAAAAAAACTATCAAAGAGTGGGCCCAATGGAGCTATTATATTCATAGTTTGTATGTCAAAGTTCAATGAAAGATAGTTTAGTTTTAATCATTTAAACCTTTCCACTCATTTTCAGAGGTCAAAACCCACTGGATTTGTACAGAAACAGCAGTTCAAGAAAAAAAATGTAATAGACATTCACTTGAACACCTTGATGGATGGGAAAGGAGGAAAGAGAGAATCTCTAAGGAAGAATAGCTATCAATGAAACATTTCAGTTAGAGATGGTAGATTTTAAAACTGTTTTCTATCCATTGAAAAAGAGAAAGGATTAAAATATCCTAAAACCAAATACTTGCATCTTTATGTGTCTTGAAATCACAGTGACCCCATGCATTTCACAGGGTTTTCTTAGGCAAGGAATACTCAGAGGTGTTTATTTCAGTTTCCTCCTCTGAAATATAGGTTAGAGCACCTGGGATTCATTGGCAGTCTCCTGTCCAAGTATTAACCAGTGCTGGTGCTGCTTTACAAGATCAGATGGGATCTGATGCCTTTGGGATATTTAGGCAAAAACCAAATATGTCAACCCATTACTGTATTTTAAATTATTTACAAGAAATCATTCTGTTTGGGGTTATGTGCCTCTTCTTTTTTAAAATGTTGTGGAAGTACATAGCTTTAATTGTGGCATTTTAATTTAATTCATTTCCTGCCATCAGAAAGTTCAATCTAGTTGAAATGATTCTTTGTTGTCACATGCTACAAATCATGAAATTGGCCTGATTAAACAGTTAGAAGTTCAGAATTTATTTCCTAACTCGTGGGTCACCAAGTTGATCACGGGATATTACACTTTTTAAATTATCACATTGGGGGGATTTTATTTACTTTACTGCTGAACCCAATTTATATCTACTAAGAAGTAAGTCCCACTAGATTCAATGCACATTTCATTTATAGCAGGGTTGGGCAACCTCAGAAGGTTCGGGGGGCTATTTTCAACCTCCAGATCCCTCCACATGCTGAAGGTCAAACAGGGTTTTGGTTATTTAAAAAACTAAGATCAAAGTGGGACTACCAGACATTAATTTTCAGTTTTGGTTTTCCAACTTTTTTAAGCCATATGGGATTGTCTAATCCTCCAAAATCCCTCAGACTGTCACTCTTGAAAAGCCTGGTTTTTTCCCCCATCAGTTGTGGGGGATCAAGGTGAGTGAGAGTCCAAAGGATACAGGATTAGCCACATTTTGCCATTCCCCACAGGTATATGGCAAGGCCATAATCGTTTCCAGCAAAACATTTTCAACTCAGTTATATCACGTATAACTAATCTGCAAGAATGTTATAGCCTTATGGCAGGTGTATATACATCAGAAAACAGGTTTCTCATTTCTAATAAATATGGCAGTTGAGCAACAACAAGGTCTGGTATCAAGTCTTATGCAACTGCATAAGCTGGGCATCTGAGAAATTTGAATACGTCTACCTTTCCATTGTTTATCAATGGTTTTTCTAAGTGTCCATCAGCAGGCAAACCCAAGGTCTGGATGGCATCTTGCTACCTATGACTGAAATCCCACTTCCTTCACTCTTTGTTGTTGCTGTGTACCTTCAAGTCATTTCCAACTTAACTCCCTCCAACCTTTAATTATATGCGCTTATATGTAAACCTCATTTACTACTTAATTTCAATTTTACAAAACAACAAGAACACAACAAAACACAAAATACAAAAAGATCCGACCAGACCAGATAATAACACTGGGTTTATAACTCCCCTTCTCTCCATTCCCTAGCACTGTCCACTGAAATATGGTTATGATTGTATGACAATGAAGGATTTTTATGTGCATTGGCAGTGTAATTTCCTAAAAGTTCACAAACTCAGAGGGCTTATGTTTTGGAGATACGAAAAGGAAGAGATCATGAATTCCCTCCTTTGTTGTCACTAGTCATTTCAAGTACTGGTACTGTCCAACTACAGCTACACTAAAATCTTGAATGTCTGAGTTGTTGTCTATGTGGAAATGACCACTTCTCTATCAGAGAGGGCAAAGAAAAAACATAATAAAATGAATAATTAAGTTTCTTTTCTAGACTGAAAGGCAGAAATAGGCTACTTTCTCACAAGTCAATTGCACAGAATGATGACTGAACAGTTTGCTCCTTACCTTGCATTCTAGAAGGTTCAACAATCATGACTACCTGCATTTTTTAAAAAACAGACCACAGGCATAATGGCATGAAAGTTAAGAACAGCTAAATCTTAAAATCAATGGGATTCAAAATGTAAAGGCAGCCTCTCTCTGCATTGCTCTAAAAGTAAGAAAATCTATTACAAAGTCTGAATTCAATACTAATTTTGCTGTTATTCCTCTATTTCCTTTTCATTTATTTTCTACCTCCTTTTGCTCGTTTCTTCAGAACAGTTTAAACAAATGTACTGACAAGGCTACATGGCATGCAGTGCAGAACTTCAGCTTAAGACACTGGGAGAACTGTTTATTTGTCCTCTTCAAAAATGTAGGTTCAATTATGAAACAATCCAAAGAAACTAAGGGTGAAGTGCTCAGCAAGTCTAATGAAAAAAAATAAGAGAGTTATGCAACACAAGAACTATTAACACCAAGGTTTTTAAGGGCACTGAATTCAGACAGAAAACTGGATTGTTCTTTACCAAATCAAATGAACACTGGATCCCTAAAAAGGTTTGCCTTCAAGTGTTCAGTTTAAATTAGCTAAATGCTTTGCCTTCATTTAGACTTAAGCCCGAAGCATTCTCCCCTGGAACAGAAATTCCTCATGTCTCCAAAATGAAAAACTCTATTACCCCATGTTTAAAATTCACAATGTTATTTGTGGTCCTGTACACTTTGGTGTAGTGCTTTGACCATTGGACTATGACTCTGGAAATGAGAGTTCGAATTTATGCTCAAACATGGAAACCCACTGAGTGACCTTAGGCAAGTCACATTCAAACAAGTCTTGGCAAGGAGTCCCCATGATAGGATCATCTTAGGGTCACCAAAAGACCAAAATGACTTGAAGAAACACAACAATGCAAAAATCTATCATCTTTCTGCAGACACACACACACAGAGCCATCATCTTCCTGCAGACACACACACACAGAGCCAATCCTACTTAAAATGGCTTTTAAAACCTTCCTTAATTTTAGACACACTCTTAAAAGGCCTCACCAATCTAAAAATTAACTGACAACTTTCAGCCAACAAAGTTTTTTTTTCTTTCTTTTTCTTTTTTAAAAGATGTCTGGAGAGGCAAAAGTTACTCTCTACATAAATTATAAGATGTAGCCACATGGCAATCAGATTATCTGTCTTACCGTCAAATATTTTAAAGTCACAGTTGATGTGTGTGTGTGTGTGTGTGTGCTGTGACTATGCACACATAGACATATGTTTGTAAGTGATAGTGTGAAAGCTGTATGCCAGAAGTAAGGAAAATACTGGAAGATGGATAAGATGAGAAGATCATAGCACTCTAATCATATCACCAGGTGGGAGCCTAATGAACTAAATTTAAGATGGTCATTATCTCCAGAGGGTAAGAAAATAGCCATTCCTCATCTCCATGTGCTAATTAATTTAGATGTATGCTTATTTACAGCTGCCCACTGCCTAGCATTAAAGCTGTCCTTGAAGACTGTTCACCATGAAACACTCGCAGAGGGTAGATGACATACATATTTCCATAAGGCTGATTCAGCGAAAGCAACTTCTGTCTAGAGTCAAAGGCTCACTTGTTACATCTTCCAAGTTTTGATCTGCAAAATTCTATCTAAACCCAGATTAACATTTAGCAGAGTTCAGCCCACAATGGAAGAAGTGGAAAGAAAGGAAGTCTTTGCCATCTTTTCTTTGTTTTCCCCCTACAGCCCACTCCTTAAAAGTACATCAGGATGGAAGTGAACAAGACAATTCCACAAAGTTTTTCCCACTGTCTCTTTTTTCCAGCAGGAGGTTTCTGCTGGAGCCTGGTGCCCCCACAAAAGAAAAGGATTTGCTTCTGTTAATGGAATATAAAATCTGGATCCAACTCTGTACAGTGGTACCTCGGGATACAAAATACCCAGGTTACGAATTTTTCGGGATACGAAAAAATCCCATAGGGATTTATTGTTTCGGGTTACGAAAGTTTTTTCGGGTTACGAAAAAACTCCGGCGCTATTTTAAATGGAGCCGCGGCAGAGCCGCGGCTTTTTCCCCATTAGCGCCTATGGGTTTTCGGCTTACGAAGGCTTTTCGGGTTACGAAAGCGGCCGCGGAACGAATTATTTTCATAACCCGAGGCACCACTGTATCTGATAATAACATATATCTAAGAGACCACTTGTTTTCCAATGTCCTCTCAAAACACCTGAAAGCATTGACTGTCAACGCTTTATTTATTTACAATAGAGTTGGCCCTCCATATCCATGGATTCTTTATTCACTGATTCAACTATCCACAGCTTGAAAATATTTAAAAAATTATAAATTAAAAATAACATCCCCCCCCCAAGATTTACACCATTCCCTTATCAACAGGTTTTTTCTCTTTTAAAAACTGGCATAAGACAATAGAATAATAATAGAAAGTAACGGGAAAGTAACAAGCAGAGAATTACGGTAAGCCATGCAATTAGTTACTTTCCCCACAGAATTGTAGCAAGTAACAGCAACAGATTCCTTTTCTAACTCTGTAAAGTGTAACAGAACTTCATTTTAAAAAGGCAACTTCCCAGGTGGAGAGGTGGCAGTCCTCCACATGTTTTTGGGCAGCAACTCTAACCAGCACAGACAATGGTGAAGAATTTTGGGAGTTGCAGTCCAACAGGACTGCATACTGTATATACTCGATTATAAGTCGACTTCATGTATTAGATTAAGAGCCAAAATTATGGATTTTGATATGATCCTTGGATAAGTTGAGGGCAAAACTTAGGGGCGTGTAACAAAAGATCTAGAGAAGTGGTCCCCAAACTGTGCCCTTTAAGAGATTTTGGACTTCAGCTCCCAGTCTAGGATTAGGATTCTGGGAGTTGAAGTCGAAAATCCCTTAAAGGGCATGGGGAAAATGTGGAAAAACTCAAATAGATTCACTCTCTGTCAGGAATATAAAGAGAATTTTCTCAAAATGATGTATTGCTGGTATATGACTCCTTATAAATGAAACAAAATGTACAATACAGGTAACATAAAATGCTGGAAGTATCATAAACCAGAAGGGTCTTTTATTCACCAATGGTGGAAGCGCCCTAAAGCTCAAAAGTATTGGAAAAAAATACAGGGCTTGATGGAAGAAATATTAAAGATTAAGTTTCCATTAGACCCTCTTACATTTTTGTTGAATATGACGCATAAACTTAAAATTGAGAAAAATAAGGAACGTATAGTATTGTATATGGTGACTGTAGAAAGGACAGTATATGCAAAGCTCTGGAAACAAGAAAACACTCCATCAAAAGAAGAGTGGTTTGTAAAACTGAGGGAAGCCATGGATATGGATATTTTAACATCAGCTATGAAAGATTTAAATAGAAAGGAGGTGGCAGAAGCTTGGAATTGTGTTAAGTCTGTCATTATTAAATGAATCAAAAAAAAGAAAATCCTTAAAGGGCACAGTTTGGGTACCACTGATCTAAAGGAAAACAATGCGAAAGAAGTTCAAAAATTCCAGCAAGCATAATTGTTTGTGCTCACACTAAACCCTGGGGAGATGATAGAGGAGAGGTGGATCAGTGCTTCCAGGACAGATTATGCTCTTGCCTTTCACCAAGGATGGTTCCGTTTTTAAAATAAACGTTAAAGTACAGTACTTACATTGACTGTCAATCCTGGAAAGACAGATTTGAAGGAGAGGAGACAAGCTACTTGGGAAAAGGTAATAAATTTCTGTCCTTCCTGTACTATTCCAAGCCAATGACAAGTGAGACAAACTCTGAAAGGTGAAGGTTGTGTTGCCATTTCTACTATACAGTTGGCCATCCACATTTGTGGATTTGATTTTTGCAGATTTGATTATTTATCATTTCGTTTAATATGTTCTCGCTAGGAATTTTTAAGTCCTCCAATGCAATTCTGCTGGAGGCTGACCACAGAGCTGGAAAACCTAGAAGTTCCTAGAGAAAACACTTCTCTAGGCATTTGTAGGTCCTCCAGCATGATTCTATGATCAACCTCTGGCAGATGTTGACCACAGAGGTGCACTGGAGGACCTAGAGATTCCTAGAAAGATGTTCTCTAAGGTAAAAATAATAGGTTTATTATTATTATTATTATTATTAGTGGTTTTTCCACATCCACGGGGGGGGGGGTGTCCATCACCCCCATGAATGTGGAGAGACCACTGTATACAGTCGGAGTGCCTTGAAATAGGGGCAAGGATGTGATGTCCCAAGCTTCTTTATCTCATGATGCTTTTAAGATTGTTCTACAATCTTCTCTTTCCAAGGCTAGTTTTTATAGTAACACAGTTCGAGGAGGCCTGGCTCCAATTGTAGATTGTGGAGCACCACTAAATGGCAGCAAACTGGCTGCATCCTTCACTGGAAGTAAGCTCACATTTAGAAACTGAACCCAGTTAACATACTTCCAAGGAAAGAAAACTAGGATTATATGTTAGGCATGTGCATACACACACACTAATTTTCACCACAGATTATGAGAAAGCACTATTCAAGGTGGGCTCTTGGTATCTGCTGGGCTTTGGTGTCAGACCCTCCATGGATAACAAAATCCATAGATGCTCAAGTAGGTCCCATTAAACACAATGACATAGTAAAATGGTACCCCTTATATAAAATGGCAAAAGCAAGGTTTGCTTTTTGGAATTTATATATTTTTAAATATTTTCAAGCCATGGATGGTTGAATCTGTGGATGAGGAATGTCCATGGGTAAGGAGGGCCGACTGTACTTGTTTATTTGGAGCACTGATCTCTATGGATTTCTGCCAGAGGTGTCAAAACTTCCTGGGTCATCTCTGTGTTTCTTTCACACAATGCACTTTATCACATGGGGTATGGACACCCCTATCTGTTCAGAAAGTACGAGTGAAAGTGATCACACAAAAGGCTTTCTCACTACATTGCGCTGATCCTGTCATATCCTGTCAGTGTAATGGAATTGCATTAACGGGATGTTCTGATAATACTTTCACTCACGCTTTCTGGATGGGATAATGTCCAGATAATTGCGATTTAGTTTGAAAGTACTTGCCGTGATCGCAGGTGAAGCACAGGATAGGGACAGGACAATGACATCCCATTCCCATGCGATAAATTCCAGTGAGACTGTAATTATATTTATGGACAGAATTCAGAAATTGCAACTCTCAGCTTGGCCACTCTACACTGGTTTCATAGGTGGAAAGGGTTCAGAAGGCAAGCTGTCCTGGCCAAAATACAATGCCAGAAGTCCAGAATCCCTCCAAAGACCATAGTGGTAGAATTCAAAGATATAGCTGTGTTAATCTATAGAATCAGTAGAGAGATCATGTAGCACCACTGAGACTAACTGAAATAAAGAAATTGGCAGCATAAGCTTTCCTAGACTTCAGTCAACTTCCTCCATATGCATCTGAGGAAGTAGACTTTAGTCTAGGAAAGCTCATGCTGCCAATTTCTTTCTTTCAGTTAGTCTCAATGGTGCTACAAGATCTCTCTGTGCCTAAAGACCATAGTGAGTGATAACCGCTTTATTAAGGTGAGCTTGTTGTTGTTGTTGTGTGACTTCAAGTTGTTTCCAATGTATGGCAACCCCAAGGTGACCCTATCATGGGGTTCTGTTGCCAAGTTTCTTCAGAGGGAGTTCATCATTGCCATCCTCTGAAGTTGAGAGAGTGACTTGAACAAGGTCACCCAGTTGTTTTTTTTATGCTGGAGGGATTCAAACCATGTAGCTTACATCTTGTTTTGAGATGCTATTGGAGGAAAAGGTTGCAAAAGCTGGCCCTGAGCATTTTGTGCCTTTATTTTTTGGCCAATGATTACCACAAAATGGACTTTGGTATTTGTCCGAATGATCAATAGGGCTACCCCTGCCTTTACCTGGCTGTTGAAAGGGATTAATCTTTCACTGGTTTTAAAATGGAATCAAAGGGCACTGCAACCACTAAGAAGGGCATTCACCAGGGCTACCAAGGGATATCTAGTAGTGCTTTGACTGTTGGGCTCTGATACCAGAGTTCAAATCACCCCCGTGCCAGAGGAAACCCATTGAGGATATGAAGTCGAAGGCTTTGACGGCCAGCATCCATAGTTTTTTGTGGGATTTTGGGGCTATGTGACCATGTTCCAGAAGAGTTTATTCCTGACATTTCACCTACATCTGTGGCTGGCATCTGTGGCTGGCATTCTCTGAAGATGCCAGCCACAGATGCTGCCGAAATGTCAGGAATAAACTTTTCTAGAACTTGGCCACATAGCTTGAAAAACCCACAAAAAACTCATTGAGGATACATCTTTAGTGGTTGTTGTTGTTGCTTTGGTTGTGGGCCTTCAAGTTGTTTCTGACTTATGGCAACTCTAAGGTGAACCCCATCATGGGGTTTTCTTGCCAGGTTTCTTCAGAGGTTTCTTCAGAGGGGAGTTGCCAGTGCCACCCTCTGAGGCTGAGAGAGTGTGACTTGCCCCAAGGTCACCAGTGGGTTTCCTCAGCTAAACCAGAATTCAAACGCTGGTCTCCAGAGTCCTAGTCCAAGGCTCAAACCACCCCACTCCACTGGCTCTCACTTGACACCTCAGAGATGACAAGAAATGAGACAACAAATGAAAAGAGTGACACCTTCACAACAGAAATAGGCAAATTGGCCACTCTATTGTTGGGACATAAATCCTCCCAAATGTTTGTATGGCTGATTCTGTTACACCGTCCTAAGAAACACTGAGTTAAGTGGATCTATGTTTTGAGAATCCTGGGATTTGTGGATTCACACGGTCTATGGAAGCCTCCTCAAACTGCATTCCAGTGCAGAGGCGCCCTGGGTGACCTTGGACAAGTGGCACTCTCTCAGCCTCAAAGGGAGGCCAATAGGCAACAAAGTTTGCCAAGAAAGATAGAAAGAGAAAAATGACAGGATGGCTTTCAGGGTCGCCATGAGCCCAGCGGTGACCCCAGGTCCTCCTTTTGGAGGACACACCTTCCATGTCAGGCCTTGAAAAAGCCCCAACGGGCCTCCATTTTGAGCAGGGCGAAAAAGACAGAATTCCTGTCAGTGTAAAACGTCCTCCATTTGGCGCCTCTGCCTAAGAGGGAAGAAGCCAGACCAAGCTCCTCTGCATCCACACTGGAGAAATAACCCGGTTTGGCACCGCTTTAAGTGTCTTGGTTCAAGGCTATGGAATTCTGGGAGTTGGAGTTTGTTGGGGGGGCCAGAGCGAATTCCATAGCTTTGAGCCAGACAAGGACATAAAGCGGTGCCAAACCAGGTTATTTCTCCAGTGTGGATGCAACCTGAGCCTGATCCGCACTTCCAGTGTGGATGCAGCCAAGCCTGCCCTGCCACCCTCCCTCTTTCTCCCCTAGAAGTGGGTACCTCGATGTCCAGGGGATCCCGGCTAAGCCCCCGATCCATGGCGTCCTCCTCCTGGCTTTCCAGCAGCTCCCGCCCCGGAGGCAGGCAAGGCCAGAGGCGGACTAAATGCAGGGACTTGGCAGCAGCCTCCAGCCAGGGGCTCTGGCTTTTGCATGTTGCCAAGGTTTCGTTTTCATTCTCTTCAGGGATTCAGCTGCGTTTGGAATGGAAGAAGGAGAAGACAAAACGCCTCCAAGTGCCGACCAGGGAAATCTGCCTTGCCTCTGAGCATGTGCAGAGTGCCCTCTGGATTAGGCTTCCCATCCCAAAGGGGGGGGGACTACTCATTTTGGGGGACTTGGGTACAAAAGGCAAGAGAAGGAGGGGGACATTGGAGTCGGTCCAAACAGTCCCTGCAAGAACACACTGCAGAAACAATCCAGTTTCATAGAATCGTAGAGTTAGAAGAGAACCCAAAGGCTATCCAGTCCAACCCCTGCCATGCAGGAACTCTCAATCAAAGCATCCCCGACAGAGGACCATCCAGCCTCTGTTTAAAGACCTCCAAGGAGGGAGACTCTACCACTCTCCAAGGGACTGTGTTTCACTGTCGAACAGCCCTTACTGACAGGCTGCTTTAACTGCTCAGGGAATTGTAGTTTCTTGGGACACAGACACCAGAGCTCTCTGGCCGAGAAGGCTAAAAATGCCTTGCAAAAGTACAGTTCCCAGGATTCCCTAGCCTTAAATCAGGACAGTCAAAGCAGTGTCAACCTGGATTGTTTCTGCAGAGCAGATGAGTCTTTGGGGTTATTTGGGTGCTGGATTGAATCTTTGGGTTTATTCTGGTGTTTATTCTGGCTGAATCTGGGTTGTCCACATACATTTCGAATGTGTCCAATTAAGTTCTTTTTGGCAGCCATAATCTCTCTGGGCTGGTGGGTTCCCAAGGGTTATTGATAGATTGTTGTTATTTAGTATGACTGCGCGAATAATCTCACTCACAAATTTCTGCCTACAAAGAGGCCTCTGGCCTCACAGGAATGGAGACATATTGGATTGCAAAAGAGGTGTCCTTGTCAATATGCCAATGGACTTTAAATTTCCTGGACTTTGCCCAGTTGCCTCATGGCCAGACAAGGAGGGGCCGGCTGCTAAAGATACCCTCAGCATTTGACTAACATCTTTAATTTTTCTTCTGTTTGGTACGTAACATCTTGCCTGATGAAGAAGCCAGTGGAGCTTTGAAAGCTTGCAACAAGCATATTGTGCATTTCGGTTGGCTAATAAAGGTATCACTACTTGGAGGATTTTTGTTTGAATTTCAGATTTGTTATTCACACTTTGGAATTGCATCTTTGCACATCTCTGCAAGTTTGATTGTTCACATGTGTCAGCGCTTGAATAAAGATGGAGTCGATGAGGCAAATGCATTTGAAGCAAGGCATGCAGAGTTTTATCCTGGGTATATTCACATTGGTTACTCACACAGTCGAGAATCCTAATCATTTAGAAAAACTCGGGGGGAAATCCAACGTTGGTTATCCCAGGTTAAGAGGGGTTTTGGCAGCCCCCCCCCCAACTTAATTGGATGCATTTGTAATACATGTGAACAACAAAGATTCAACCCAGATTCTACCTGGATTATTTTCACCATCTGAATAACCCCTCGTTTTCCTGAAAGATTTGTATTGTTGGCTGTGTGAATAATTGATGCCGATGGACCCAGGATAAACTGGGATAAAACTGCATGCCTTGAACATGTTTTGAATACACTCATATCATTGACTCTGTCTCTATTCACAGTGCTGACACATGTGGGCAATAGAACATGCAGAGATGTGTATAGATGTGGTTCTGATAAAAAAAATAGTGTGAACAACAAACCCAGAATGCATGAGTGAGATTATTTGCATAGTTGCGCTAAAAACAACAACATCTGAATGACCCCAGTATCATTGCATGGTGGTAGGAAACCAGGAATGATGAGAGGAGAGAAACTGAGGTGCTCTATTGTTTCTATCCATGATTTAAGATTCCCATTTTCATGCAAAAAGTAGAAAACTAGGGAAGACAAGAAAACAGGAGCTTATTTATGATTTATTTAGTTAATTTCTATGGGTGCTTATTCTTCCTCTGAATGGTGGAAGTGCTGAGTATTCAGAATATTGCTGCAACAATGTGAGTTAGAGATATGGAGGCCTGCAGTTCTAGTACACACACATATATACACACACACCTCAGTGTGATATTCCTTCTTTCTCCACCCCTTTGTTCCCTGGCCCAAAGTTTTTTTACTGTTTTGATTCATTTTTTGAGAAACTGGAAAAAATGGATTATACTCCAACCCTCCCATATTTTACTCTCCCCAAAATTATTTCTAATTATTTATAAATAAATCATTAGCTGAAATAAATCATTAAACTGAAAATTAAGTTTCAAAAACTGCAGGACTGAAGACGTGTTCAGGTTTTGTGGCCAGAATCGCAGCTGCAAAATGTATCCTTCCTGCAATATGGTACCATTTACTAAGCAGAAGAGCCAGCAAAGTAACTGTTGCCAGAGTCTCTGGCTATGGAGTGTTGACATACATTACTATAGTCCAATATAGATTGGGACACTCTTGCTGGTGCCCTCATATTTATCACATGAGGAAAGAAAGGTGAAACCAATTGGGAGAGTAACAGCTTTCTCTGTGCGGTTCTGCATGTCCTCGCAGCACTTCCATTCTCTCCCTGAAGGGAGATGGTCATCAAAGCATATATTTTGCTGAACTGATTTTTCCTGTACAGCAAAAGGCACATTTTGATGTCTCCCCTTCGGAAGAGAATGGAAGTGCTGCAAGGACAGGAGGAATCACACAGAGAAAGTTGTTACTGTCCCAGTTGGCTTCACCTTTCTTTTCTTGTGAGGTGAAGTCCATAGACCAAGATATAGAACCACAGCCTTTGTTTTTAGTACTGTATAACGTTGTTGATGTCTTCTGTTTTCAAGTCAGACCTTTCCTGCTTCTCAAAAACTGGGTGAGAAAAATCTGAAAGGGCAGCTGTTATCATTATTTTTAACAAGATTTTTTTTAAAGAAAAACCTAGTAAACCTGGAAATATTGCCTAACTAAGGTTTACTTTTAAATTTATTACACTCAAATATTATAATGTTACAAGCAAACTACATGACAGATAATACAATTTATCTTCCTAAATAACAAAGTGACTTTAGATCTGTAGAGGACTCTTAAAAAAATTAAGTACTGTATTTCATATTTTTAAGTTGCTATATAAAGTTCAGGATTTCCTCTAAGGGGAAAAAACAGAGAAATGTCTTCATTAAAGTTAGCGAAAACAGGGCCATGTTACTCTAATCCTTAAGCAACTGCACTGATTATGAATGTGTTCTTAAGCATGATTCAAAGTGCTTAAGTCTACCATTGGAAGCCCTACATGGTTTCAGTTGAGCAAATGGCGGCGGCGGGGAAGCGCCGCAAAGCGGCGGTTTGTACCCCGCCCTCGATCACAAAATAAAATAAAACACAAGGAAAGGCCTTTCAGAATGGAAGTACCGGACATCTAAGCAGGAAGAGAGGAAGGGCCTTTTTGGTTGCTGCATCCAAATTACCAATGAAGTGCAATAGACCTTCACTCATTGTTTCTGGTCAGTTGCTGAAATCATTTATTCTGGTAGGCTTCCATTGTATATGAGAGATAGTGTTTTATTCTGATTCCTTGATTGTGCTATTTTACTTTATTGTTTCTATGAAATCATAATATTTAAACTGTGTAAGCAAGCCACTCAGAGTGGTGCATTTGTATCAGAAGGGTAGGATATAAAATCTTTCAATATAATAAAATAAATAAATTTTAGTACATAGTTGTGCCACAGTTGATGTTCAGGGTACGGGCATCCCATCACAAGGAAAAAAGGAGGAAGGACAGCTGCAGTCATTCAACATGAACTCTGTTCCATTCATGGAAGCAATGTTAGGATGAAAACACTAGGCACCAGTCTATCCCATCATAGTCTTCTCTTCAAGTTTTGGGATACGGTTCTCATCTTCCCCAGACAACATTGGCCATGATAGGGCTTACAGCTGCACACATATGGAGAAGATTTGGGGGGTTTTTTGCTTGTCCCCCACCATCAGACTACTTTAATATGCAAACCAAAAACCCCATATTATTGGTTTAGAGTGTAGATTTCCACCATGTACATATATACCTGTACTTATACCTTTGACAATCTAAGATAAACCTTATCCTTTTCATTTACCTTTTCTCTCATTTTACCATATGTTGAATGCTTCAAAGTATATTATTGAAGGAAGTATTCTGTCAATTCCTGGCTTACAACATTATCTGGAGGAAAAAACCCACCACAAGCATCTGCAATACTGTGAGAGCTGGCAGAATTATAATGCCATCTTTTGGGGGCATTACAATCATATTTACAACAGCAAGCAGTGCTCAGGGCACAAAGTTAATATGAAAACCATTCTCCAATTGCCCATTAAAAGTCTTGGTATCTGGAACCATTTCCTCTCTAATGTGTTTTGCAACTCAAATTGGAGTGAGTGCATTTATTTCAATTGTAGTGTTTTCTGCAGACATGCTTCACCATTTGTCAGTCTGTCAGCTCCATAATCCTCTCTCCCTAAGAGTTTCACCATCAGCTGCAAAAAGTGTCAGAGAATCTGTTCATACAGTATGTCCATTTGTTCTGTGCAGAGCTTGTAAAGTTATGGTTAAGGAGGAATTACATAACTGTCACCCCAAGTCCCCTCTGTAATGATAGTTACTGTTATAGTTACAATTTTAAATTTTAAAAGTAACTTGACCTTTCCATTTAGAGCAACTAAACAACTTTCTTTTTGGTTAAAAAACAAACATCTTAATGCTGCATTGTATTGGCCCATAGCAGAAAGCACACTCCTCTCCCGTTCCGCTTTGTTGTTGCTTCAACACCCACCTTAGAACATGAGACACAGCACAAGCCAAAACTTGAGCCTTGTGGTAGTCACTCTTCCCAGTTAGTGGAATTGTTAAATTAACTTTAACATTTACTATTACACTAAGAAGTTAATTTATCTTTTGTCAAGTTATAATTATAACGTAATGCAGTTATACCTTCGTTATTGGGGAAAGAAACTACAAGTAACTAATTATTTCTTAGCCCTGGTTAGGAGGTATGAAGTGAGAATCTGGGCAAGGCTGGATACAGCCAACCATTCACAGCTTGTGAAATGCTGTGAGGGAGAGAGCTATAGAGGAAAACATATAACTTTTAGACTTGTCTGCAAGAGAGTTTGGTGAGGTGGGATTAAGGGGAGTTAGGGGAGGCAGAGAGGGACAGTGTGGTGTAGTGTTTAGAGTATTGGACTAGGACTATGGAGACCAGGGTTTGTTTCCTAGCTTGGTCATGAACCCACTGGGTGACCTTGGGCAAGTCACATGCTCTCAGCCTCAGGGGAAGGCAATGGAAAACCTCTGAACAAATCCTGCCAAATAAACCCCATTATAGGTTTGCTGTCGGTGATGTCACACAACATCAGTGACAACATAGGGCAGTCAGAGTCAGAGTAAAGGCCGATTAGGAAGAGAGGAACTGATAAAATCTGAATAGAGTTTCGGGGAGCTGGGAATGTAGAAAGAGTTCAGGGAGTTCATGTTTAATTTAATTGTAATATAGTAAAACTTTGTGGTTTTAATTTTTACGAATGTGTCTCGTTTTCATTTAAAAAACGAAACAGGCTTTACCACACTGAATCCACTGATCAACAGTGACTACTTGTCCTGGATAATGGTTGCTTTGAAGCTAGAGTACCAGCCCTGAGACAGGATCCTTAGAGTAAAAGAGCAAGGTGAGTTACTGGAATCCAAGGGTTGGAAATGCAGGGCCAGTCTGGATAGGGGTTTCCAATTTCTACCACAGTACATTATACACTTCAAATGTTTTTGTTGGGCTCCTTTTCATGAAATTTCTATATATTATTATGGCTGTTGTCATTATCATCATCATCATCATCAGGGTAGTCCGCACTGGCCAAATAAAGCGGCTTCTAGCAGGTGAGGTGTTTAAAGACGATGCATGAGCCAAAACTGGGTGAAAAGCAAACTGAAGCCATGCTCCGGGGTTAAAAACTGGAGCAAAAGGAAACTGGGATACTCCAGTTCAAGGCAGAAAATGTACTTCATCTCACTGGAATATAAATAGCCTGCCACCAGCATGGGGCTGTGCAAAAACAAAAGGCAGTTATCAATCATGCAATGGATGTAATGACAACATAAACAAACCAGACAGGCCAACAGGGGGACATGGGGTGAAGGAGATATGTATGGGGGACCTCCATCATTGTGCTTTAGGCGGTGCATTGCACATGCAACTATGTGGCTGGACATATGGCATGTGTCCAATGCAATGGCATCCAGGCAGTTATTGGAGGTCACGGGTGGTGTGCTTGTGTGATAGTGCCCATGTATAGTGGAATGGGGCAGAAAAAATATAATCACACAGTGCAGCTTGATGCTGCATGGTGCGGACATCCCATGGGTGCTCGGCCATCTTGGGAGTGGGCCTTGCAGACAGCAGAGTTTCAATCTGCTTTCAGAAATCCAGGATCAAGTCGCTTTTTTTCTTCTTATCTGCTCCAACCCATTATCATAATCATTGGAGCAGTACAGACCGGCAGGGAATCGCCAGCCCTTTTGGCTGTGCAGCACTGCCGCAGCAACCAAACAACATGGCACAGCAACACAGCTTCTTTTTTGTGTCGTCATAAGGGCTCCGATGCAGCCTTATGATGCCACTTCTGCTAAAAGACGTGTGGGCCTCAGATGCCCACATGTCATCTATATGCCCCCCGTGTGGGTGGTGCCATACAATAATGGTGCCACGTGCACATAGTAGGGCTCAGGAGTGTGTGATTGGTACACACTCCCAAGCCCTACTATCGCCGCCAGGACACTACTTCCTGGTGGTATGTACCAGGCCTTTGTTACTTAAATTTATATCCTACCTTTCTTCAAGATGGCTAGCAACAAACAAAATACAATATAAAAGCAAATGTTTGTTTTAATAACATAAAAAGAAATAAATCAAAATTCAATTTAAAAAACAACAATAAGAGAAACAGCACATATCCCTTCAGCAAAGCAAAATCTCACATGGCAAAGTCCGGTTTCATTAAAACGTCTTTGCCTTCCTACAGAGAGGGAGCCAATTTGGCCTCCCTCTGTAGGGAGTTGCAAAGTCTTGGAGAGGATTTTAGAATATTTTATCTAATAGATTCTTTTCATAATACTTCTATATTATATTATTTCATTTTAAGCTGGCCATTCCACCAGCGATATCAAGGCAATATGCATTTCTCACCTACTCCTCTATTCTTCTCACAACAGCTCTGTAAGGTAAATTATGTGGCTGGTAACTCTTCTAAAGTCATGCTGGAAAATCAGCTGTTTGATCTCCGTAATCAAAAATGCAAGACTAAAGCACAGGATTGGAAATTATGAGGAAGCCCAGATGGGACTGGACTGCATGTCTCAGCAGCCCTAGCTAGCATAACCATTGGTTGAATCATACTGGACATTATAACTAAGCATCATCTCAGGGTCCACATGATCCTCACCTCTGCAATAGGAGTTATTGCAACCAATGGGAGATTCCCCCCCCCCCAAGATATGGGTGTGTGCAGTTCAGTACTGTGGAGGGGAGAGATGTGTATCGATGAGTGTTTGTTATGTGCTGGTGTGCATAAATCAGGGCTTGGAATTCTATAGCCATCCAGACATTGCTGGATTGTAAGTCCCAACAGCCCTTGCCAGCATAGGCTAAAGCAGGGAGTGTTGGGAGCTGTAGCTTTGCAATATCTGGAGGGCTGTATGATTCCAGCCCTTGATATAAAAAAGGGAGGGAGACCTGGTGGCACAGTACCTGTACTGCAGCCATTCACAGCCACAAGGTTGTGAGTCTGATCCTAGGGCTCCTGGGTTGACTCAACCTTGCATCCTTCCCTAGGTCACTAAAATGAGTACCAGCTTGTTGGGGACAGTTAGCTTACACATTGTAAACTGCTTAGGGAGTGCGTAAGTGCACTGATATCCAGTTTAGAAATGTACTTGCTATGCTCTTGCTATAAATAAATTTGTGTAATATTAACACTATTCATGCATCATCACCTGGATTTTTGGAGGATGGAGAAGCTAACCCCATTCCCAGCATCCCAATGCATGCTATTTTTCCCTCTAACATTCCCACAAATATCTGAATGCTTGAAAGGTACTTTTTGGCATGTTCAGTTAAACAGGGTTAGGCTTCCCTGTGAGCAGGAACCCTGCAATATCATCCAGCCAGCTAGTGGTTCATGATGCTGCACAAGGAGACAGGTTAAAATCCAGAGTAGATTTGCCTTGTACACCTAGTAGATAGTGCTTTAAAAAAAAACCTTTGGAAGAGCCCTTGCACAAATGCAAAAACTTACCACAAACACCCCACTAAAAGAATGGAATTAGTGGATAAGGAGATAACAAGCACCAGCAAATCTCAGAAAATGCAAAGATCTATATCTCAGGAACTCAAGCTTATTTAAACTAGTCTGAAAGAAGCCTGAGTCACTTGTTATATGATAAATAATATTTATAATATTAATCTTAATAAAATCAAACTTTTTTAAAAAAACACATATATAGAATATAGACGTCACTTTTTTGTGAACCTATTTTAAACCTTGAAGTAATATTTGCCTTGTTATTTCACTTCCAGTTTTCTTATTGTGCTGAAACCTACTTTAGAATTGTTTGCCATCTTGTTATTTGCTTGCACACTGTCAAACCTTCTTATCTCCACCAGAAAGTTGTTAAGATCAAATAATGGATTGTGAGATGAAGCTGAACAGTTGCGGGAAAAATATAAATCTTTTACTTTTGTATGAATTTGATTGAGTCCTGCTGGTTTGTCAAAACAGATTGTTGGTTAACATTTTCTTCTGTCCGTTTTCTTTTTCTTCCCTTCTCCAGCTTTGCAGCATCATAGTGTAGTGCTCATTTTTGTACTACTTAGCTTTTCTCTGAAAAGAATATATTCTCCTTCATTCCACAGTAACCTTTGTAAAAGTATTGCAGATCAATGCTGGTGGGCACTGCATCAATATTTTTTAATTCGTTCAGATGGTTGGCCAAGGTAACATGCCCTGCTTGATGTGATATCTCATTAGTATTATTTACAGGGCTGCACAAATCACTTTTACCAGGATTTTGACCTAAAATGCACAGTGACCAACTTAAAAGTGAAGGTTGTGTCTTACTGTTTAGATAAGACTTGCTGACTACTTCACAATCTCTTAATATCTTCAATATTATTAATTTTTTTTCAATTAATGAGTTATCTAGGCACAGAGGCAGCAACTTTTGGTCATATGCAAGTAATCAAAGGATTTCACCAAAGTTAAAGGGAGATGAAATGGCAAGATTTCAGCATCTCCAGAATCTGCCATAGGAAGCCAAGAATCACCAAAAGGAAAGACAAAGGCTGCTGCCACAATGCAGAAATAAAGTAGTTTGACACCACTTTAACTTCCATGGCTCAGTGCTATGGAATCCTAGAATTTGTAGTTTGGTGAGGCACCAGAGCTCTCTGGCAGGGAATGCTAAATATTTCACAAAACTACATGTCCCAGAATTCCATAGTACTGAGCCAGGGAAGTTAAAGTGGTGTCAAACTGCTTTCTTTCCACAGTATAGTAGGAGCTGAAGAGATGTAAAATTTAAGCCAGTTCAGAGTTCAAGGATCTGAAATAAATACCCAAGCATGAATGTGACCACCGAGTTACACAGGATTCTTCTCCTGTCCTATCTAAATAGTTTGAGCTTTTCTTCCCTCAGAACTATTTCTCTAACCCTTGGTCCTCCCACTTTCTTAGTTTCTTTACTATTAAAAGCTTTTAATATACTTGGTAGCATGTTTTTGATGTTCTTACTTAATAATCACTTCCATCCATTCCTTTCTGAACAAGAAGAAAATAACTTTTATTTACAGAAAGAACCTATTTACTTTTATTTACAAAAAGAACTTATGGTAGTATCTCTTTTGGTAGTTGGTTCTCAAAGCTTATGGTTACAACGCAATCTTCACTTCACCTGTTATAAATTGACTTTGTTCCAGTTCCTTCAATAACGTCAGATACACTTCAGCTGTGTTTTAATTCTTTACACACACCTTCCACTAAAGTTTGTTCCTTAGAAGTATAAATCATATGAAACTCTAGCTTTATTCATAAAGTACAATTCCACAGAATAAGGTGGATCTGAGCATTCCGTTTACTGTCTCTCCACTGCTCAAAGAACGTAACATGTTAAAGTAGTTGCACAGGACTTCTTTTGTCCTTTTTAAAATCCTTTCTTCCTTACATGGGAGTCTGAATGCCATTCAGGCTGATCCCTTATTCCCAACTGCACTTCTGGCAGGTCTGACTGCACTCTTGGCAGTTCTATGGGGCTCGATAGATGGGCAGCTCTGTGCCGCCTGTCTTTGCCCTGAGTTGGTGCTGCAACAGCCAAATGCTGCAGCGCTGACATGCTGCCAAAAAGAAGGTGCTTCTTTTTTGTGGTGCCACAAACAGGAAAGGGTGCCACCATGACACCATTTCCTGCCAGCGATGTCTGGATGCTGCGCCGCATGTGCGTCATCATGGAGGCCCCCATGTGGACCGGAAGCCACCATGATGGTGCTGCCATTATGAACTAGGGTTCGGGAGCCTGCAGTCACTGCGCTCTCCCGAACGCTAATTTTGGCCCAAGGATGGTGCTTTCCACCCAACTGTACCAAGCCTATGACATACTCCTCTGTGCCACTGGACTTCCTTTGTCCTTTTAAACTTTTCTTCCTTACATGGAAGCCTGAATCCCATTAAGGGCCACATCTACTTCTAATTGCACTCCTGGCAGTTCTTGACACACTCTTCTCTGTTAAGGGCTCCTCCTCCTTTTTATAGCCGCACACAAGGCAGCCCCCTGCCTTTTTGCTCTGGACATTCCATTTTGCCAGTGTCTCTCCACAATGAAGAGCCCAGAAAGTTTGGAAGAATGAGCAAAAATGAGCAAAGAACAAAAACTCAAAGCAGCTTCCTGACCCTGTCAAAAAATTAATTGGTCACACTTTCTCATTTAAACTTCTGCAAGTGTTATTAACTCTTTTGACACTACTCCCATTCCCATTAATGTGCTGTAAAAGATGGAATGGCCTCTCAGTGTCCCCCAGTTCTGGTTTGGAGGGGTCATCTTCCCAAAGGTCTTTCTTGCCACTAGCTACATGGATTCATGGAGGGAGCCTCAGACCTCTCTTTCTAAGGATGCATCTACACTATAGAAACAATGCAGGTTGATACTAATTTAAGTACAGTAGCTTCATCCTATGGAATCCTGGGATTGACAGTTTTACAAAGGTCTTTACCCTTCTCTGCTAAAGAATGCAGGTACCTCAGAAAACTATATACCTCTGTATTCTTAGGATGGAGCAATGGCACTTGAAGTGGCATCAAACTGCATTATTTCTACAGTGCAGATGTACCTAATTACCAGAGGTTGACCACTGTGGGAACAGCATGCCAAACTAGACAGGTCATTAGTTCTCTGGGTCAGACTCTTCTGATTCATAGCTTGTGTTATGAATAAGGACACCCAAGTATAGACAGTGACTTCCCCACCAGAGGTTTGTTGAATCTCCCCAGGTGTTATTTTTAAAGAGTGGTTGTTGCTGGGTGCCTTCAAGTCATTTCCAACCCTAAGGTAGGATTTTCTTGGCATGATTCATCCAGAGAGGGTTCTGCCTCTGTGGCTGAGAGACTGCGATTTGCCCAGTCAACCAGTAGACAGGGGATGAGAGGGGATTCGAACCCTGGTTTCCAGAGTCATAGTCCAAGACTCAAAGGAGTACACCAAGCTGGCTGAATCCCATCACCCCTCCCAGGTTCGGCATTTCAGTTTCTGGAATAAAACTTAACCTATTCATCACATACGAGCTTATCACACAAAAGAGACTGAGAGTTTATCCCGTGAATATCCCAGAAGGATTTCACACAACATTGCACAAAACCCACCATTAAAGTGGTCACAAAGAAACATTAACACACATCTTTTTACTTTCGGGATTTCAGAGTCAGTGCATTTCCGATATCATTTTATTTGTGCAATTGCATGCAATAATCATTTGTGTAATTACTTGCCATTTCTGCTTTATTTGTGGGATGCTTTAAACGCTCTTTGATCTCTCTTTAATGCCGAAATTAGCTCCAGTGTGATAAACTCCATAGAAGCCTTCAGACATCCTGACAGAAGAGGATATAGTATAAAATAGCATACCTGAAAAGGAATGATTCAAGGCTATTAGTCACAATGGCAATACATTGCTTCCAATATTGGAGGCAGTATGCTTCTGAACAAATCTATTATTGAGGAACATGATGCGGAGGTCACCATTAAGTTCACTGTCTGCTTGTTATCTTTCCAGAGGCTGACCACTGTGGGAACAGCATGCCAAACTAGACAGGTCATTGGTCTTACATAGTAGTGATGTTCTTATATTCCTAACATTGGAATTGGGCAACAACAGTTAACAGTTACATAAATATTTATTTAAACATACAGTATTACGATTAAAGAATTTTAAAGCAAAGGCTTTTAATAGTGTGCTGTATTGCTTTAATTGTACTATTTTAAAACTAATTTTAACATTTTAATCTTTAACTGTTGATCATTCAATTCTCTTTTTAAGTCAGTTCATGTGTGTGTGTGTGTGTGTTTTGAAAACCAATGTATTTATTTTAATTGATTAAAACATTTAATTAATTATTTTTAATGCATAAGCCAATTAGGGGCAGAAAGATGATGTATAAATAAAGATGATGGTGGCGATGACGACGATGACATAATTCCAAAGTAGTTCTCCAGTTCTACAGAAGCAAAATAACACAATAGAGGACAGTACAATATGGAAATGTTTTAAAAACAAAAATAACAAAAGTCACGTACCTTGGATTGGTCTTGGCTTGTTAATTTTAACTTTGTATGTTTTAAATTTTATATTTGTAATTTTTATATTTTTATGATTTTAATTGTACAATTTTAATTGTTGTGTTTTATGTATGTTAGCCACCTTCGGTCCCACTTTGAGAGCAAGGTGTGATAAACATTAAATAAATAAATAAATTGCCCCATCAGACTGTGTATCTCCCAGCATGGCTCCATATGTGAAACTGACTGTCAAAATAATCTGAATGGGAGGGACAGAAAAAAAAAAGGGAATATTTCTTCTCATCATGGCTACAGTAAACTATAGAACATGCTGTTGCAAGATGAGAAGATTGCCAACTTGGGAGGATTTCACAAATTTATGGGTGATAAGGCTATCTATAGCTATCTTATTTCCTCTAGTACAGTGCTTCTCAATTATTTTCTGTCATGCCCCCCCTAGGAAGAAGAAAACATTTTGCGCCCCCCGCGCAACTGTAAATAGTATCATTTGTCTATAAAATTGTTGTAAGTACACCTCTGCATAACAGAGCCTCGCGCCCCCCCTGGGGGGCCCGCCCCACTATTTGAGAAAGGCTGCTCTAGAACCAGACATAGTAGGAAGCTCTATATCAGTGGATGAGGAATAAAAGTGAGAGGGAACTGTTATATCAGCATTTTGCATGGAGGCTTCCTATTAGTGTCTGGCTGGCCCCTATGCAAACACTGGAGAAGACTAACTATAGCTTGCTGTCATGTCCAAGCAGGGAGACATGCTTAATTTTGATTAAAACCAATTTAAAACAGGCCAAGATCATTAAACACAGTTTGAAGATGGTTTCTTTTAATGAACCACAATTAATACTAACCCCAATTTGTTCAGGCTGGGACATAATGACAGACTACATGCTTCCAATTGCCTTCTCATGGGTTCGCCAGAGGAAAAGAAGGAACCAGAAATGTTGGCCATGCTTTGCTCCAGTTATGCCTGGGAACCAAGCCAGGTAAGTTATTTTTGTATATGAAGCAGAAGGTCTTATAAGCATCTTTCCCCAAAAGCAGCAGTAAAAATACATCACAAATAAATTCAATAATAATGCCTTACCCTCCACCCCATGTTTACTGCCTGTAATGGCTACCTCATTCTGTCTATTGATAGGCCCATCCCTGAACATGCTGACCTTTGGTAGGCCTTTGGTATCTGTCACAATACTTCTTATGTAGTTCTGCAATTTCACTTGCACAGTTTTTTTCCTCTACTATGTTTAACACTGCCATATTTGTTTTAAAATCAGGCTATAGGGAATTGGGAACATTGCACCAGCTGAATTTCTGCCTACTATGCAGCTGTTAAAAGCACAGAGTCTTTGCTCTCTATCAGTGTGTGTGTATGAGGTGTTTTAAAATAAAAATAAAAGGATCCTACCTCAGATCCATTAGGTACTGCTACTCAAAAGCACAGTGCTGTGGGTGGCTTTTAAATGTAATCATCATGACTTCCTCCCTTGCTAGAGCAGCCTGAGGAGGAAAAAGCTCCTTATTATTACAACAGCGTAGCTTTCTTTCTTGACAATTCCTTGCCTAAGTGAATCATGCTCAGCAACCACTTTGTGAAACTGATAAGTGTCCAAATGCATTCCAAAGTTCTAATGAACAACGGTTTAGTCAGCCTGCTCATTTATTTCAGCCATTGGGGGAAGCATTGACAAAAGCTTCACATCCCAAATGCTTTCTAATGTTTTGGTGTACTATCGATCCAAAATAAAGAAGTGGTAGGCACATGGCCAGAGGGGTGGAGGGAAGGCACAGACATATATTTTCATATAAAATGTCTCATATGATGATAAAGGTATTGAACATTTTCCAGAGCCTCGGGAAGTTACTTTTTTTAGACTACAACTTCCAGATTCTTCCAGCCAACATAGTCATTGGTCATGTTAGGAGTCTCAGAGCTGTAGTCTAAAAGAGTAACATTTCCAACTTCTGATATAATATGTAATATATTTACCCATTTAAAGCTGGCTAAGGATTTTTCTGCTTAAGGATGTGTTGCTTGGATGAGTGAAACCAGCCAGGGCAGGCATGGGCAGACTTTAAGTTTGGGAGATCTAATTTTTTTTTTTTATTGCATGCACTACCATGTTAAGCAACAGGAGTTCAGTACAGTTGAAATTGGAACCAGTTACAAAATAGTGGCTCAGAGGGTAAATGCTAACTGCCTACTGTACCCCACAAGTTCTAGTTTGCACATGCAAGTAGAACTCTGTATCTAATTTATTACATATTTGGGATTCTGACCATGTTGGTGAGGGAAACAGGAACCTTTCTGTTGGGATTGTTCAGGGAATGGAAGTTGGAAACTAACATCCAAGATTTGAGGGAGTATATCTGGTGACAGGGCAATGAGAAAGAACTGGGATTCTACTGGTGTGGAATCCACCTTTCTGCCTATCTGTTTCACTACCTTAGGTGGTGGAGGTGGGCTTCTAGATGGCACTGATCTCCTCCAAATAATACCTGGCTTTATATATGCATACTCTTGATCATGTTTTTGCTGGCCAGAATTAGAATAATCGTGTGTGTGTGTGTGTGTGTGTGTGTGTGTGTGTGTGTGAGGGGGGAATTGAAACAACCTGCTTGTCATTATCAGATTGTTATCTAATAGGGTTTAGATATGCTGAGACTCTGCAGGTATAGAGTCACCTATTAAGATGGTCCATCCTCAGACACTAATAAATCCAGAAGGAATCCTGAATACTCTGGTAATTTCAAAAGATAGTAGACCTGGTGATGTCCTGAATGATTTTTAGAATGGAGAGATGAGACTTCACCCCCTGAGCATCTTTTCCTTGAAGCAGAACATGCTCTCTTGGTTCTCTACAATGCTGAGGGCACTGAACAACTTAGGTAAATGACCAGAGTGACAGTGGAGAAATATTTCAGACAAATTTAATTGAATATGAGTTCAGAGTCCATTTTAGAGACTACTCCACGTTGGTGAGGAAAGTGAAGAAGCTGTTCTTTTCTGCCTCCATTGCATCAGCACAATCTTGTTCAACACAGTTGTTTTGGGTTGTCAGGGGGCTATTACTTTCTACATCTCAGATTAATAAGGAATAGCCCTCAGAAATGGTGATTAATTTTGTAGAGAAGATAACTTGGCTCTATTCTGACTTGGACCACACTTTAAAGGTAGATTCTGGGGAGATAATTGAAGCATAAACTTGTACAATTTTGATGGATGAGCTTCAGTTTTTCAGCCTAAGGATGTGTTGCTTGGACGAGTAAAGTCAGTCATTTGTTTGTTAGACCCATCTCCATCTTGGCTGTCTAAAACTGCCAGAGGAGGGCTGGCCAGTTGACTGGTAAAAATTCTAAATGTTCCTTTGAAAGAGGGTTGTATTCCAACCTCTCTAAAAGAAGCACTTATAAGACCTCTGTGAAGAGACCTTCACTGGACTCCACTCACCAGATAATTCTCAAACCCTGGTCACATTCTCCCACCCCCCGAAACCCCATGATAGATTTGCTGTGTGTGTGAGTGTGTGTTATGTGCCTTTAAGTCATTTGCAACTTATGATGATCCTAAGGCAAACCTATTATGGGATTTTCTTGGCAAGTTTTGTTTGAAGGAGATTTGTCATTGCCTTCCTCTGAGGCTGAAATCATGTGTCTTGCACAAGGTCATCCAATGGGTTTCATGGCTGAGCTGGGAACTGAACCCTGGTCTCTAGAGCTATAGTCCAACACTCAAACTGTTATGCCACAGTGGCTCACAGGTTTGCCTTATGGTCACCAAAAGTAGGAAATGATTTGAAGGCATCTACCAGTTTCTAGTCTTCCTCTTCTAAATGAGATCTTAGAACTAATGGCAGCATCATAATTCCAAGCTCTCATAAATAAAACTGATTGCTTGGGTTCAAAATACGTTATGGGTAGAAACAACCATGGACAGATTGGAAGAAACTGTATGCCAGGATTTGGCAGATGGACTGTGTTCATATTATTCTGGACCTTGCCGCAGCATTTGATATCATCTATCATGGTAGCTTTCTGAGCTGTTTGGCTGATATGCAACTTGCAAGCACTATTTTACTTTGGTTCCAGTCCTTTTGGGCTGAAAGGTCCCAGAAATAAACTAGAGGGGCCATTGTTCAGCCTCACAGCCTGTGAGGTTCCCTATGAATCCTATGTTTTTAAATATCTACTAGGGGATGCCATCCAGAATTTAGGGTCTGGGTCTCATCCATATGCTATGATACCCTGCTCTATCTCTCTTTTACAGCTGATGCCAAGGAAGGTGTGAAAATCATGAATTATTGTATAGATGCAGTGCAGAACTAGATTATGCAGCTGAATAAAATGAGGCTCAGTCCAGATAATACAGATGTCCTATGAGTTCTAGCAGGAAAACTAACATAGGATTTGGATCACAACCTGTCCTGGATGTAAGCCATAGGACTTCTCTTGAACCTAGTGTTACATTTGGGAAAGTATGTGGCTGCTGTGGCCAGGAATGCTTTTGCACAGTTTTTGTTGATGTGCTGGCTTCATCCTTTTCTAGTAAGCATAGTATTCTATGCTTTCATTACCTCCCAGGTAGACTACTGTAACGTTCTCTTATAGGCATTGTACTATACCAATAATCTGCATATATGTATAATGTTCATAAAAGAGGGACTTTTTTTTAGTGGCCTATCCTAGACCAGTGGTTCTCATCCTTTGGTCCTCCACATGTTTAGGGCTTCGACACTCAGAAATCTAACCAGCATGGCCAATTGTCAGGTATTCTCGAAGCTGAAGTCCTAAGTATCTGTCTCAGCAAAAGTTAAGAATTAACAGTCTAATATAAAATATTTCACCCCAGTGCTTGATTCCCACTCTGTAGGAGCCAGCTGCTGAAGACTTCTTTCATCCCAGCAGATTCATTTTCCTTGGCAAGCAGGTGATATATTAGGAGACCATTATGGTTTGATCTGCTCACCCTACCAGTTTCATACTGGGTTTCTCCTGTATTGTTGATAGATGAGGAAATGCAGTATTTTAATTACTGTTTGCTAATTTAGGTAATGCATATAGAGATGCTGGTGAAACACCAGGAATAAACATGGCCACATAGCCCGAAAAACCCACAAAAAACTATGGATACCATCCATGAAAGCCTTTGACAGCACTCCTATAACTATTATTGCTGCTGCTAACACCACAGCCTGATATCAGACATCACTTTTAGAGTAACTCTTGAAGTTTTTGAATTCAAAGATTATAGCCGTGTTAAGTGTGTAAAATCAGATTGTAGAGAGATCTTGCAGCACCTTTGAGACTAACTGAAATAAAGAAGTTGGCAGCATGAGCTTTCATAGACGTCTACCTCCTCAGATGCATATAAATAAAGTAGACTGAAATCTACGAAAGCTCATGATGCCAACTTCTTTATTTCAGTTAGTCTCAAAGGTGCTACAAGATCTTTCTACATTTTGAAGTCCTTTTCATTAGACTAGGTTTCAGAGAGGCTTGGAAGAATGTGAGATCCCTGAGTTCAACTATTGCTGACGCATATCTATAGAATCCCCTCAGCTTCATGTGGGACTATGAATGGGACAATATAATATTCTATTTCATAAATAAAGATTTTACAAAGCAAGGGAAAAGAGGTCAAGGGAAAAATACACATGGGACTGTATTCTGCATGCATTCAGGCAGTGAACTCCCATTGTAATCATAGGAACCAAAATCTTTGTATCTGATGGAGAATTATGGCCTCTGAGAGAGTTGGTTAGTCAGAGAAAACTTGGTGTATAGTTTTTCATTTAGATTGAGAGCTAAAGTCTAAATTAAGAGAAATGAACTGCTATCCCAAGATTTCTTATAACAAGTCTGCTATCTTTTTTCTGACTAAGCATGGGCTTGATGTGCACCAGTCCCCTGAGTATTACACATCTGCTTGCAATGACCTTCTGCTAGAGAACTGGAATCATTTCTTGATTTTAGGTGATGCAATTTAGAAGTGATATTAATCTTTTTACTTGTGTCAAACTAGAAGGAATGAAATTGGAATGGGGGGAATGAAATTCAATAGTACAAATACCATAAAAACTTTTCATTATCAACTGAAAATAGAAGTTGGTAAAATGGAAAAGATACCCGGGCACTTGGACAGCTGGAGGAATCCAAACCACCCATGTGATCCTGTGGCAGTGACAGCAAATGCAATGAATGCAGAGGAACATACAATTTCCAGTGGAGGAAAGGAAATGCTGGCTGGGATCCATGAATGAGGGAAGCAGTGGTGATATTCAGATGACATTCTGGTGATCATTCGAGCCCATTCCTGTTGCTGTTTCAGATGGGTAGAAGTCAGAACTGCCTGTGTACAATCATCTGCCTTGTCCTTGGCCTTCATGCCCACCCTCCTTAAATTTTGTGCCACCTTTGAGTTTTAGATAAATAATAAAAACTCACACACTTTTCTGGCAACACATATAACCATTTATGGTCTTTGTGAACATTTTGGAATGAACTCATTTACAAAGGGCATGAAGGATTTTGTAAGCTTATACCTGATGTTCCTTCACTCATGACAATATTCCTATACAGATTCTAGTTCCTGCTATGAAATTATACACAATATGGCACATAGTGTATTTCTGCGCCCATATATAATATGAAAGTGATGTGTATTCATTTCTCACGTGTGATAGTAAAGATATAACATCTCCTATATGAAAGCTAAATTTGTGATAGAAAATGGTTATGTCTGATGAGATCAAATGCTCTGGTAACTCTGACCACAGGTCCATCCTTTAATTTCACACATTGATAGAAGTTTTAAATGAAACACAGAAATTCCTTTATATTTTGCACTATGCCTTTGTCCTTCTGTGAAGTGAATAATTTTCAGCTTGAAAAGCTAAAAGTACAATAGACTCATAAAACTATCAAGAATTCAGAAGACTTCAACCATGTTAGAAACTTTAAAAAAAAATTGAAAAAAGTCCTTCATCTATAACAAAGGTTCATAATTAAATTTCCCTTCCTATTGGAGATCAACAGTTCCTGCTGATATCTGCAGAGGCTGAGGTCACATTTTGAACCTTTTCTGAATGCTTTAATTGTTTTTGCTATTCAGGAATGGAAGCAAATGTACCTCTCCACCCAAGCTTTTTGAACACCAGAAATAGTACAACTCTAACAGAGAAAAGTAATTCATGAGTGTCTTTTTGTTGTTGTCTGTTTACTTCCAAAATCTTATTGCTATTTCTGTTTTTGTTGTGTGGCGGTGATTGTCTGTTTTGGGCTTTCTTAAATCTTAAACTTCTGGTAGAAGGTCCACAGGCTGCAAGATATGCGCCTAAGAGCTATCAGAATAATCAATGACATGGAACTGGAGATATGTGCTTGTTTCTTCACGTTTGTTTTTACAAGTTCGTCTTTTCTTTCATGGAGAAAATCAGAAATACAATTGACAGGAGAGGGTCTATTTTATTCATTTTTAAAAAAATCAACACAGCCTTTTTGAATCCATCTTGGAGTGCTGGAGAGGTATTCCTCTCCAACATTTTGTTAATAGGAAGTTGTTCACATTGAATAATGCATCTGCTGGGAAGACAGACCTGCTCCAGGATGTGAAGGGAGCAACTTGGCACAAAATGTGATCATCCTCATTCCTACCAGCTCATGTTTGTAGCCCTGAGAAGAGAACCTAATTTAAGGTTTATGTATGTGTTGCTTAATGTCCCATAAAATAAATCAGATTTAAGCAGGACATTTAGGGCTGTGTATAGAAATGAGATTATCTACAAATGGGGGTAGAGCCGTTTCTAGAGAAACATATTAACAGGATTTGTGTTTAACACCAATATAAAGCTCATAAAGATTTTGCCTTGTTGCTGCACCACATCAAAGGAATGACAAATTCCCATGTTGAGCTAATGGCTACATCATCACATCTTGTAACAGTGAAGTCTATCCAATAATTATGTGTTGCTTGAAAATTTTTCTTTTGTCTGTCCCGAAGCTGCAGGCAATTGCATTAGATGGCCCTGAAGTTCTAGCATTTTGAGAGAGAATCATTTCTTTAATCCACTTACCATGCAATTACTTAATATTGATGATTTTTACCTCCATTGACCTGGGCTCATAATAAACTAGTAGATGCAAATGGAAGAGGGCAAAAAAGAAAAATGGTGTTTCAGCAAGTGCTGGAATCATATTTCTGCTGTGGATCAAAAGTTCAAATCTTATTTAAAGCAAAGCTGTAACGGAAAATACACTCAGAAGCTGCAAGCATTCCTTTTTGGATTGAAATTCCCAGAATCCCCAGCCAGCACAACTGCAGCCCATGCTGATTATAAATTCTGGGAGATGTAGTCAAACAAGGAACTTTTCCTAGCTCTGCCCATACATATATATCAACTCAATGTATCTGCAAATCTAATTTATTAGATTTTTTGTTAACTTGGATTGCATTTCTTACCTTCACCAAAAAAAAAAAAAAGAAAGAAAGAAAGAAAGAAAGAAAGAAAGATCAGTGTGATTGGCCTTAGGTAGATGTGATTGATGCCAGTTTTCTAAAAGTACAAAAACTCCATCTTGGAAGACAGGAAGACCTGTCAGCCAGCCTCCAAGTCAGTCACTTTCTAATCAATCTGAATGTACCACCTCATTGTTCTCCTGCTTCTATCTTATCCAATTTCCCAGCCATTTAATTGGTGTGCTGCCCTGAGCCAAACACTCCTGGGAAGGGATTTTGTGTACTCCCTGTCTTCTTTTCCTACCTGATTGTTTTTTCAATTAAAATGTTAATAGCCATTATTACCTGGAGAAAGTACAGCTATCAAGCTCAAGTGTCATGATTGGCCCATTGCATGAAGATGTCTAGTTTTTATCACCTAGGTGGGGCATCTGATGTTTAAAATACAATCCGAATGAATTTGTGGGAGACTTTATGTTTACCTTATGTCTGCCTGAGAGCAGTAGTTGGAAAAATTACATTTTGAACTGCATACAAATCCCAGCCATCCATTCTGACTGAATGTGCTTGGAACTATTTTATGCTTACATTCAAGACTGAACATCAAACTCTAATTGTATGGAAAAACATCCTCAGCTTTATTTAAAAACATAAACAGAGAAGGAATAAGCTGCCTGTAAGAGATTTGTTTTGCTTTGCTTCACATCCTTCAGTCTATGTAGACTTATCCATTACTAATAGAATTGCCAACTTTCAAAAGGAACAGAGCTCCTGTCCCTTTGATAGAAAAGGGAATTTCAGCAGGTGCTAGCTGTCACACAAGCAACACTTGCTGAAACTCCCTCTTTTACACAACCTTTAAGGGGACAGGAGCTCACTCTCTTATGAAACCTGTCAACTCTGCTTACCAAAAAGCAGTAGGAAATGTTTGTTGATGGTTTTTCAGTCAATTTCCACTTGTGCTTCATGAAAAAAAGGTTTGCCTCAAATGAACCTCAGTTGTCTTAGATCTTGAAACTCATATCTTCTTTCCGCCCTTTGCCAATTTTATTATTATTTATTTATTAAAACACCTATATCCCACCCCTTATTGCAGGATCCCATGGTGGCATACAATATAAACCATTTAAAATACTTCCAGATGAATACCCTAATTTATTTCAACAAGATAAAAACATTGCAAACAAGGCAACAGTTAAAACAACGTTAAAAGCTAACATCAATAACACTAAGTACATGCACATTTAAAAGTAAATTAGTCCTCAGAGGCTTCAATAAAAAGTCATGTTTTGTGTGTTGGTGCCAGAAAGAAACCAATGTTGGCACCAGATGGTTCTCCAAGGGGAGATAATTCAGTAATTGAGGTGCCACAGCCAAGAAGGCCCTCAAAATGCCTTGTGCTTGTCGCAGGTTTTCAGAGAAGCCACTCTCAACAGCTTTGTTCAAAGGCAGCCTACTGTCTTAACACAACTGACAACTTTTCTTGGCCCTAAAAGGCATTCACAGTGGTTAAGCATATTAAACATCAAAAACATTTTAGCACATTTTGTATTCATTTGATGTGGGAAAGAATTCAGAAAAGCTCCCTCTCCTAGGGTCTTGTATTCTTTCATTCCATCCTGCTATTTGTATAGTTCCAGCCTCAGTGACTCTTCATGAGAATTCATCAGTCAAGCTAAAAGAACAGTGGGATTTCCTTCAGGGCCAGCCCAGTTGTGAAGCCTTTTATAAAAAGATTTTTTTTATATATGAAGAAAGCAGAGAATAGGGGGAAATATCCCGTGAATAAGCCTTTGCCTATAGGCAAGATGCTACTTCCTTAGCTATGAAACTGTACATGGAGAAAAGAATAATGGTTTGTCCTATTTGGATGGACATCATGACTATGAATGATTGAATGCTGCCCAGAAAAAATTTCCTGTTATGATGCCCATCTACTGTTCATGTCTATTTATTTTATTTATTATTTTATTTATTTGTGATTGCTTTCTTGTTAAGGCCTGTCTGTATTTCTTGAGATTTTTAAGTTTGTTAATGTGAAGAATCACTACAGTGGGGGAAAAAATGTTGGAGGGATAAACAGTTTCACTCAGGGTGGCCATGTTTCCATTCTTATTATCACCTTTCTTTACATATTTGTGGAATCCCAATTAATTGTTAGTTACATTTATATCCACCTTTCCAGCTCTGAGTTCAAGGTGGCATACATGGTTCTTCTTTCTGGCTTTATCCTAATAACAACTTGCAAGATAGATTAGACTGAAAGAAAATGATTGGCCCAGAGACAGTTAGAAGGATATCACACGGGAGGAATGTCTCCCAATTTCAAAAGAATAGAAAGTAGGGCCAATTCGGAAATGAACGCTATTACGGGAATGGTTGTCAAATGCACAGAAGAACACAGCGCCCACCCCAAAGCCAAAGTAGTGCAAATACAAAAGAAGTTATGATATAAGTACGTACCCTTTGTAGTCTAGAATTTGAATGAGCATCCCTGCACATGCGCAGAGAGGGAAGAATTGGATTGTGACCTTGTTACACTTCCGGCGGGGCTTGCCTTCGGTTGCCATGGTTTTGCCTTGGTTCACGTTATTTGTTCATTCATTATCCTTTATTTCACGTTATTATGCATTTCACATTACCTGTTTATTCATTACTCCTTATTTCATGTTATTTAGGCAATTCACGTTATTTAGTCATTCATTACCCTTTATTTCATGTTATTTAGGCAATTCACGTTATTTAGTCATTCATTACCCTTTATTTCATGTTATTTAGGCAATGCACTTTATTTGTGCATTCATTACCCCTCATTTCATGTTATTTAGGCAATTCACCAACTCAAAATCTGTCCAAAGCAACCTTGTACTTGGTTTGAGCATTGGACTATGACTCTAGAAGGCAGGGACCGAATCCCATTGGGTGACCTGGTGCAAGTCACACTCTCTCAGCCTCCTCATAAAATGGCAATGGCAAACCCCACCTGAATAAACCTGCCAAGAAAACCCAAAAAGCAGGGTGGGGGTCTCCACATGGTTGTGTGTGTGTGTGAGAGAGAGACTGTGTCTGTGCCTTTAAGTCTCCAGCTATTGGGGGGGAGGAGCTTGGCTGCAGTGAGGTTGTGGGGGGCCTGGGTCCTCTCTGATTCTAACCTGGCCCATTGGAAGTCCCATTGAAGGCAATGGCGCTGCCTCCTTGCCATGAGTTGGAGGAGGAGGAGGAGGAAAGGGGAGAGGAAGCTGTGCAGGAACCAGAGCTGGTGACTAAGGCTACATCCACACTGGAGAAATAACCCAGTGTGGCACCACTTTAACTCTTTGTGGCTCAAAGCTATGGAATTCTGGGAGTTGGAATTTGTTGTGAGCCCAGAGCTATGCCCCTGAGGAGAGGAAAACAGACCCCCATTCCCTAGGCTGCCCCACTCCATCATACCCCAAAGGAGGAGGAATGAAGGAAGAACAACAACTCTTTGGGGCTTATAAAAAGGGGGGTTTCCTCTCTTTTTGAAGCTTCCTGGCCCTGGAGGAAGGGAGGGAGGGATGCAAAAAGGTCCCCGAGGAGCACAAAGGGCCAGGAGCAGGGCAAGCCCCAAGCCCACCGTTTTGGGCAGAAGGAGAGCTTGCAGGGCACCTCATGGAGAGCCACTCTTTCCTATCAAAAGCAGCTGCTTCCCCCCCCCCCCCGGCTGCCGGGGAAGACCTAGGTGCCCCGGAAGCCAAAACAAAATAGAGGATCATGGGAATTGATGCGGGGGGGGGGGTATACCAGGGCCACAGCAGGCAGGCATAATCACTCCAAATGACATCACATTGAATGCGAGGTAGCCTGGGAATAGGATTTGTGAATTGCCTAGTTCACCGAATTTACTTAAGTGTGGATTGATGTGTGATTGCATTCGGAGTGCGTTCGGAATGCCAGTGAATGCGTCTGATAACCTTTCATGCCATAACGTGAATATGCATGCTTGTGTTCGGGATGACACTGGATTATACTTCCAATTTCAGTCATGTGATAATGACCTTAGTGAATTTCACAGCTCTCTGAGGAGCAGAAGCTTAATCTGCCAACAATAGTGATGAAACTCTTCACTAATTTCCTTCTTAAGGGAAGGAACAAGTAATTTTAGCAACATTCCTTCCACTACAAAGAAGTTTTTTAGAAAATCATATATTTTTCAAAGGCTATTTGCAATTTGAGACTCTGTTGTCCTTAACTACTATCAAGTCAACTTAGACTTATTTCAACCATCCGAATGAGAGACCTTCAAGTCAACCTATCATCAACAGCCCTGCTCAGGTTTTCCAGGCTTGTGTGTGTGTTGTGTTGTGTGGCTTAAAGTCATTTCCTGCCTATGGTGACCCTAAGGCTAACCTATCACAGGGTTTCATTAGCACATATCTTCATAGGGGGTTTCCCATGGTCATCCTCTGAGGCTGAGAGGGTGTGACTTGTCCAAGGTCTCCTCTGGCTGAGCAGGGATTCAAACTCTCCAGAGTCATAGGGCCAAAACACACTGCAGAAATAACCTGGTTTGAGACTGTTTTAACTGCCATGGCTCAGTGCTAGGGAATCTTGGGAATTGTAGCTTACTGTGGCCCCAGAGCTCTCTGACGGAGAAGGCTAAATGTTTCACAAAACTACAGTTCCCAGAATTCCCTCACGTTGAGCCAGGGCAGTCAAAGCAGTCTCAAACAGGATCACATCTGCAGTGTGTTTTGGCCCAACACTCAAAAACCACTACACCACACTGGCTCTCATCAGTCTATTAATCTGGAATGCAGTCTTCCTTTTTTTTTCCCCCTACTGCCTTCTTCCTTTTCAAACATTATTGTCTTTTCTAATGAGTCATGCCTTCTCATGATATGTCCAAAGTACGATAGTCTTGGTTTAGTCATCTTGGCTTCTAGGGGCTGTTCAGGGTTGATTTGCTCTAGGATTCACTTATTGTCTTAGGCAGTCCACAGTACCTGTACACCTTTTCTCCAGCACCATGAGTTGATTTCCTTCATATCAGCTTTCTGCACTGTCCAGCTTTCATAGTCAAACATAGAAACTGGGAAATATGATGGCACAGACAAGCCCAACTTCAGTATTCAATGATATAGCTTGCCACTTCAGGATCTTGTCTAATTCTTTCCTAGCTCTTCTTCCAAATCCTAGTCTTCTTCTGATTTTTTTGACTGCAGTCTCCATTCTGATTAATGACTGAGCCAAGATATGGAAAATCTTGAATTATTTCAATGTCTTCATTGCCTTCTTTAAAGTTATGTAAGTCATCTGTGTTAATTATTTTTGTTTTCTTAATGTTCAACTGCAAACCTGCTTTTGCAATTTCTTACTTGACTTTCTTCAGTAGTCATTCCAAGTCTGTGATGTTTTCTGCTAATGTCATCTATTATCCCCTCTGTTGTAAGCCACCCGGATTCCCAGTGATTGGGCGGCATATAAATAAATCCTATTATTATTATTATTATTATTATTATTATTATTATTATTATTATTATCTGCATATCACATTAAATTGTTGATGTTCCTTTCTCTAATTTTAATGCTTCCTCCCTCCTCATCTAAATCTGCTTTATGTATGATGTGTTTGGTTATATGAGTTAAACAGATAAGGTAATAAGATAGAGCCTTGACTGACCCCCTTGCCAAATAGAAACTATTCTGTTTCTCCCTATGCTGTCCTAACAGTAGCCTCTTGTCCTGAGTATAGATTACATATCAGTACAATTGGATACTGTGGCATACCCATTTCTCTAGGAGTGAGTCACAGTTTTTCATGATAAATATAATCAAGCATTGGCTGGTTTTCTTTTGAAATTCTTTGGTGTGCTCCATTATTTGACATATGCCTGCAATATGACCCCTAGTGCCCTTTCCTTCCCTGAACCCAGCTTGGACATCCAGCATTTCTAGCTCCATATACAGTCCGCCCTCCCCATACCCAGAGGTTCTGTTCCAGGACTCACCCACCTCACGTATGGGGAAAAGAGCTATGGGGGAAAGAGTTCAGCTAGACTATCTATTTAGGCTATGATAAACAACTTTAGTTGAATTTGAACATTCTGTAGGCTACACACACCTGTTGGCATCACACCCAGACAAAATCTAGTAGTGAAAATGACCAGGAGTCCACTTTTGGTGTGAAGAGACTTCATTTTTTTCTTGCTTAAAACAAAACATTACAGAGTACATCGCTTGTTTTAAAGGATAAGCACAATTTTTGCTTCAATGAACATACTCAGGGTATAGCTTACTTGGGAGAAAATGATGCCATTGTTTCCCAAATAAATATTCTACACCTTAAATATTTTTTTCTTAAGTTCTTAATTTTCTAGCAGTCCAGTAATTTATAATGTCAATTGAGTCTTTAGAAATACAATTGGGAATCTAAAGGAAAAAGTCAGGCAAAGTTACCAAGAAAAGGAGAAAACAACAAATGTAAGAGGGGTAAACAATTTTCAGTGTCTTACTGTCTGAAATGCTAGAAATTTGGGGACAGAAGGGAAATTTTATTTAGATGGCAGAATGAATGTCTTAGATTAAATGAATGAATGAATGAAATTTTATTTGGATGACAGAATTCTTATTTGGGTCAATGGCCTCATTTTGTCCTTCACTGTAGCTGCATCTCTAAACATATTTCCATTTTTGGACTCATGCATTTTTCCTGAGGAGCTGGCAACGCTGAGGGCTACAACCTGTGTATGCCCCAGCTCTGGATTAGGTAAATGTTAGTGTATATTAAAGGCAAGTACCTATAAAGACAAAGACCAGTGGTTTGATCTTTTCATGTGTATTGGCTATTAGAAAAGGAATCAGACTGATCACAAAAAATTAGATTCAATTTATGTTATGAAATCTTGGGTCTCAGTTGTAGCCTGATTGAAATCAACAGATTTATGACACCTGGCTGTAATTTATAAAGATTTTATTTCACGTGTGTATTATTGCAGATGAGATCTCTTTTGACCAGGCATGAGGAATCTGTTACACTTGAGATGCTGGGCTGCAGCTCCCATCAGTCTTTATTACTGGCTATGCAGTCGAACAACATATGGATGGGTGGCCACATGTTTGCCACCAAAGACGTGTGAGAAGCTACACAATTCACATGACTGCTCCTGATAAAGTTGTTGTATGCAGATCATGCTCTGCAGCCTTCATTTTCTGCAATTAGCAAATGGGGATTATAAAAAATAGAGACAAGAAAATTTACTGAAAGGGTTTTTAAAACTTCCCACACAGCTCTCCAGAGTATGTCCTGCTCCCACCCACTGTAATCCTCCGCATAAACACCATACATGTAGTTGAGTGCATCTTTGAAAAGTGAAATGAGCTTTTTACCATTTCCAAAAGTGTGACAGAACAAGGGAGAACACGTTGGCTTCTATCCATCATCCATCCAACACTACTTAATCTGTTGCATTCCAATCCTGGGATTAATTGTCAAAATTAGGGATCTATAGTTTCTTGATCCTCTCCAAGTCAGTGAGACATTCTTCAGCCCCTAAACTCTTCCTGATTCCAGAGGAAGGAAAAATTCATGGTGAAGGATAGGTCCCATTACCCCTCTCAAGATACAGGGATGTACGTTTCACTCTCATGGACAAGAATAA